>NC_139004.1:41619896-41856667 GCF_964374135.1 Grampus griseus | reverse complement strand
GATGACTTCTGCAACCATCAGAAAGAGTTCCCATAAAGAGAAACTGCCACAGGGAGCATAACTATTGTTCCTGCAATCATAAAAAAAAAAAAAAAAAAGCAGAAATGATGTCCCCTCTTAGATGATGATCTAAATAGAAGATGGTTAATCCTGCACTCATTGTGAAGAGACATACAATAATCCCCATCAATAATTTGTGTATGTCTAGAGAAAGTCAGCATAGTATCAGTAGAAATCACTAATTTTAACTGAGCACCAGGAATGATGCACAATCTGGAGTAATCATTAATGCATTCTTAAAAATAGGTTATTGTAAATCCCATTCTACAGATGTTCAAGCAGACATTGAGAAGTATTAAATAAAATATCCAAGTCTATATCTTTAATAAGTGACAAGCCAGAATTTGCACTCAGGTCCGTCTGATTGCAAAGTTCATTTTTTCCCATTGTGATGCACCATTTCCATTTATAAACTTCAACACAATCTGATATGGAAGTTAGCAAATTTTTAACACATGCCTAGTTACATAAAAGCAATAATAGTCATACAAAAGGGCTTTTGAGAGATCCAGGCTATGGGACTGTCCATGTGAGAAGGTCTTTTCCTTGTCATCTCAGCGGGCATTCAAAAATCCCTGACTGTGGAAAGCACACACACACACACACACACACCACACATACACACACAACACACACTATACAAACACACACACACAACACACACATACACAAACACACACAACACACACCCTTACACTCAGACACACAATGCACAGGACACACACACACACACACACACACACACACACACACACACACTGCTTTTATTCCAATATCATAAATAAACTTTAAAATCACCTTTGAGGTGAAAATACATCCTGGAAGAGGTATTATCACAGTTATGAATTTGAACTATCAGGTAGATGATGTACCTTGAAACCTGCCCTGTCTGAAGAAGTCTTTGTGGCCAAGATAAGCAAATGTGCTGCAAACATTAAAAAGGGGATGAGAGAATATTATGAACAGCCAGTAAATTTGCAAACTCAATGAACTTAAATGAAATGGATAAACACCATGAAAAAAAAGATAACCAAAACTGACTGTGTCTTTACAAACCCTGTTACAAAAACCAAAACAAAACAAAACAAAAAAACTTAGGCCCAGATAGGTTCATTGATGTAGTATTCAACCAAACCATAAAGAATAAATAATATCTATCTTATTTAGACTCTTTCTGAAATTCAAAGAAAAGATAATATTACAATGAATTTTAATGAAGTCAGTAACCCTGATAAAGACATGAGAACAAAAGAAAACCACTGACTAAATATCTCACATGAATAGAGATGAAAATTCCCCAAAATATATATATCAAACCAAATCCAACAATAAATAAAAGGATAATAAATTTTGCTCAAAAAAAGCAGATTTATTCCAGCAATGCAGTAATGGTTTAACATTTAAAAACATCAATCAAGGTAATTTATCATATTAACAGAAAAAACTATGATCATGTCAATAGAGAAAGGAAAAGCATTTGAAAACTTTAACACCCTTGCATGTAAATTAGTAATAGAGAGAATCTTTCTCAACCTGATAAAAGGCATCCATGAAAAGTCTTTAAGGTATCATCCTACTTAACATGAAAGATGAACACTTTCTTCTAAGATTGGTAACAAGCCAACAAAGATTTCTCTCAACACTCCTACTCAACATTGTACTGGAGATCCTAACCAGTACAGGAAGAAAAGAAAAATAAATAAAAGGCATATAGATTGCTTCTATTGAGAAGACATTATTGCTTATGAAGAAAGTCTTAAGGAATCTACAAAAATGCCACTAGAACTAAACATATGAATTTAGCAATATGTAGGACCCTAAATCAATAAACAAAATCAACTGTATTTCTATATATTAGCAATAAATGATTCTAAATTTAAATTGAAAATAACACATTTCAATAGCAAAACATGTATTCTAAGAATATATTTAACAAAATGTGGACAAATTATGTGTACTTAAATTATGAAAATTGCCAAGAGCTATTAAAGAAGACCTAAATAAATGAGGAGATATACCATGTTCATGGATTATAAGATTTAATATTGTTAATATGTCAATTTCCCCAAATTGATCTATAGATTTAATGCAATAAATCCCATTCAAAATAATAGCAATCTTTTAACTTTATCACTCCCTGACAACTTTTTTTCCCACCTTGGTACTTCTCTTTTAGAATTTAGATGCACATGCTAAGTTCTTATGATCAGGATCATAACTATTTTGTCTCGTAGCAAGAGAATTTACATTTTTATTATTTCAATCACTTAAAATGCTATGAGGCTTGCTTTATAGACTATTATAAGATGTAATCTGAAGACTATTCCATGTGCATTTGAGATGAATATGTATTCTGCTACTTTTGAAGAGGTACCGCATAGATATATTAGGTTTAGTTGGTTGATAGTTTTCTTCAAGTCTTCTATGTCATTGTTAATGTTCTGCCTAGTTTTTCTATCCATGACTGAAAGATGAGTGTTGAAGTTTTCAATTATTAATATTGAATTGTCTGTTTCTCCACCTAATTCTTCTAGTTGTTGCTTCCTGTACTGTGGACTTCAGTTGTTAACTGCATATAGGTTTAGCATTTTTATATCTTCTTGATGGAATGATTTATCATTTGAAATATCCCTCTTTACCCATAGTAACACTTTTTATTAACGTTTCTTTTGTCTGATATTAGTAGAGCTACTTCAGCTTTCCTTTGGTTACTGTTTGCATAGTACCTCTTTTTCATTATTTTACATTTAATCTATTTGTGTCTTTGAATATGAGGTGTGCTTTTTGTAGACATCATACAGTTGAATCAGGTTTTTTTTGTTTGTTTGTTGTTTGTTTTATCTATTCTGCCAACCTCTAGAGTGTTTCATTCATTTACATTTAATGTAACTATTGAGAAGGTGTAATTTACATGTCTCCCTTTGCTGTTTGTTTATATATGTGTGCATATATATATATATATAGTTTCTATTTTGTTCCTCTATTCCTCCATTGCTTCTTTATTTTGTGCTAAACAGATATTTTCTAGTATAGCATTTTATTTCTGTTGTTTTTTTCGCTACATTTTTTTGAGTTATTTTTTTAGTGGTTGCCCTGAGGATTATAATTAACAACTTAATCTGTTTAGATTAATGCCAACTTAATTTCAATAGTATACAAAATCTTTGCTTCAATATAGCTTCATTCTCTCCTCTTTTCTTTGAATTACATCTTTATACATTATAAGATGAAGATTCACAGTTTTATAATTATTGCTTTACAATATTATCTCAAGTCAAATAGGAGAAGAAAAGAATTTCAAACAAAAATATATTTATACTCTCTTCTATATTTACCTACATAGTTACTTTTATCTCTCTGTGTGAACTTGTGTTACTGCCATTTGATTCTGCCTCTGCAATTACAATTTGCTGTTTATTTTCTCATACTAAACTGACTTGTTATCATCTAATGTTAACTATTTTAAGTTCTTTTTGAAGAATGTTGAAGAATAAAGGGCAGTAGATGAGCATGTGATAAAAATTGGAACAAGGAAGTTCTTTCAAAGTTTTAGTCTTTGGAAAATTGAAATTTAGTTCCAGACTCAAGTATCAGTACAGTTCATCCCCAGCTCCTCACACAGTCCCAGACACATAGTAGGTGGTCAATAAATATTTGTGGAATGAATTAATGTGAGTTCACATAATGAGTAAGATTGAAGTGTTGAATTATTTGAGAGTTAGAACTGAAAAAAATTCTGTCAGGTACAAGAGTTAAGATTTAGTGAGCCTTAAAAAGAGGAGTTCTAGAGAAGATCCTGTAGAATTTCCAGACTGAATGAGTTCTCTGAGACACATTGTCAAATAAAGAGAATATTTAAGTCTTTGATTAGAGCAAAACATTGGACAATTCTTTTCATTGTAACCAAGCAGGACCCTATGGGGCCTTCTAGGGACAGGCCTTTCCTCCATATCCTGAGTTGTTTTACAGATGTGAAAAACCCCCACCAAATGGAAGAAGTTAACTACTTGATAATCATGAGCACATAGCCCCAGGCCTCCTGGAGTCTATGGATAAGGACTGTTAAGCTTTGTGACACCACCCTGTTACCTCACCATCAGCCAATCAGAGAATTGTACATAAGCTGATCACATACACTGCGACACCCCTCCCTCACCTGGCTTTTAAAAATGTTTTGCTTCAGGGAGTTCAGGGGCTTTGTAGGCCATGAGCCACCCATCTCCTTCCATGGCCTTGCCATAAACTTTCTCTGCTCCAAACTCCAAAGTTTCGGTTTGTTTCACCTCACTGTGCATGAGGCTAATGAACTTGCACTAACATAGGTTTAAAATTCTTGAGAAAGTCAGACAAGGACAGACATTTTGCTCATTAATAATCTTACACTTAGATATTTCAAAGAATGTAACAGATTCCCTGCATCTCTGTAATTTTAAGCAAATAAGACAGTCCCTCTGTTTGATGGCTCACTTGATGTAGACTATGGCATACATAATGCCTTGGAACTCTGTTTAGAGACATTAACAGTTGGAATTTGATAGTTGCTCAAGCAGAATTCTACATAATCACCATTTGGGGTTAATTTACTTTATTGTGGCTGCTAAAGTGAACTCAGATGAACTTGCTGTTTTCTATTGCAATCTGTCTGTAAATGTTTTTAGTTTCACAGCCCAAGCATTTTACTGCAAATCTTCTGGATCATGTGGCTTGTACTAACCAGGACAATTCATCAAAAGAATGTGGATTATTTCTAAGCCTGCAATACAATTTTGAGCTTACTTTAGAGTTTGAGAAATGGAGAACTATAAGCTTAAATAATGAAGAAGTAAACTGGTTGAGATTTGGTAGTTATCTAATTATTTAACAAACATTTTTTGAATACTTTTTTGTGCAAGGTAACATATTAAGTGTTGGGAAGATGATGATGAACCAGACAGATTTATGTACACCCAAGAAATTTTAAAGTTATGTCATTCTGTAAATAAATGAATAAGCAAATATAAGCATTTCTTATGTTTAATGCACACTACCCAGTAAAAATATGGAAGTAGGAAATGCACTTAACACTGAATATTCTTAGTCAAAATATCAATCTAAATTATCTTTATGCCTACATGCTCATCAAAGTTTTATCTTCTTCAAGAATTTTTCAAATTCTAATTTTTCTATGAACTTTGTTCTGAGTAACTGAGCAATGGATTCCTCTCTTTCCTCTTCTATCTAAACTTTCCCAGCACTTTCTTTTATTCTTCCACTAAATTTTTTCTTATAAAGTATTTATCAAGCAACTGATATGTGCTATGCATGTACTAGGTGGAGGGCTACAAGATCAAGGCTAGTGTGTACTGTTTCCATCTTAGTAGATTAGAGCAGACAGACAAATAAAAAGTCATTTTCATGTTACTTAAAAGTACTATGAAAGAGATCTATCTAAGAAAGTAGTCACAAACATCAATTCAACACATGCTTATTATTTTAGAAATATAAGCAGAGGTGAAAGCCTAAATAACAGCATATACTATTATGATATTTTATTTAATGAGCACTTTCCATGCTTGAGGCACTTGAATTAATTCATCTAATAAGCGTGAGGTAGATGCTATGCACCCCTGCTTGGCACAGAAATTTAAGTAATTGACAAAACTCCCACATCTGTTAAATGGCAGGGTTAGAATTTAAACTCATGCAGTCAGGACCTTGAGTCTGTGTTTTTGACTTCTGTATTATATCAGTTCTGGTCATTCACTCCCACTGGCCAGGTGGAGATTGTTAAGGAAACTATCCCTACGATGTGGAAAATCACCACTCATGGTTTACAGTGATACACATTTGTTATTTTAGTTACAAAGACTGGGGAACAGAATGCATTTATAAGGTCAGAAAAGAAGTGACTTCTTTACAAAAATAGAGGAAACAAAAACATTTGGAATTATGAGACATACGGGGTTGACTGCTCATATACAAGAAGTAAAAGATGATCTTGAAAATCGCTTTGAATAACAAGGGTTGAAGAAGACCCAGATTAAGACTCATCCTCAGACAAAAACCAAATAAAACGTTTATGAAATCCTTTAAATGAGTAAAGTGGCCCAGTAAATTCTTTCAGTTGGATAAAATATGTCAGAACAAACAGACTAAGTGTGTGGCTTTCCACAAGCCTGATAAGCTCAAAATACTGGCAATAAATTTAGGAAAAAAGAGATACATTTCTGAGAAATGTGGCATTTTAAGATACAATTTACAAGTACAAGAAGCTGAGTTATATTCTTTGTCTGTACCTTTACATGTTCGTCGATTTCCTTAGAGTCATCATGATTCAGCTTAAATGTCTCCTGGTCTGAATTAGATCCACCTCCACTAAGCTTTTCTCTGATCCCCTTTGCTTATATTTTTTAAGGTGATTTTTGCCCTGGAACTGTTTCCTTCCTCTAGACTATGAATTCACCAATGACACAGACTAGAACATTTAGCTTTTTATCAGACATGCATGCAAAAGTAATATAAATATTTGATGAATGAATAACTGAGTGAATGAATACATTCACTGAGTTAATAAATGAGTGAATGAATACATAGCAAAATTATCTAACATTTCAGTACAAATTAGCATAAACAATTTTTAAAATTCTCAATTCTGCTTGACTCTTCTACTGTTCTGAAAAAAAAATAAGATCTTTGAAGTTGGAGATTTAACCCTATAATAAAAATGTATTACATACATCTCATCAAAAATGTATTACATACATCTTTACTTACAGTCTCAGGAAACTTTAAAGGAATTTTTATTTATTTCTCATAAAAAGTAAAATTTACAATATTATTCCTAGACAAAAATCAAGTCGATTAATCACAGAGGTTTAAAATTTAGTCATTAAGGCAGTTCATAAATAACATTCCCTAAATATCACCCTAAAAAATGCCTAGACATATGTTCATGACTAAGGCCTCATTATTTTAGAAGAACACACAATCCTTTGCTAAGCATATTATATTGGTTCAATTCACTCTTAAATTTTGTTTTTAAGGACATCCTAAGGAAAACACAAGAAAGTTATTTGAAATTACTTACCTGTCGGCACCAGAGTTTACGAAATATTTGCAGATAGGCCAACACCATAAGACACAGTGGTGCCATGTAGGTCACCAGAAAGAAACAGATGTGATACATCTTGGGGTAAATTTCACCTGGAATGAAAGTTAAAATAATAAAATATTATAATTCATAGACTTTTTAAAAGTACATCTGTCAATGTTTTGCCTTCAAAATTACCTTCTATATGATTTTACTGTTATGTTATATACACAAAAGGGAAAAATGATTTATAATATTAACTACTTACATTTAAGTACTAAATGCAAAGTCTTAATGTCATGTAATCTACTCAGAGAGGAAGAACAATTAGCCATTTCTTAATTTGTGTTACTACAGTCTTTCCAGTCAAGTATTCATTTATCAAAAAGCCTTTTTTTCTCTTAATTACATCTGTTTAATCAATAAAAATTAATTTGGATTGTCCAATACTTGGATTTGCAAGGAGGGACATTACTCAATCAAAACTTAATTGCTAATGTTTTTGTTAAAATGGAAAAAGACAGTAAACTAAGTTGATTCCTCTTCATTTCTCTCTTGAGAGATGAGAAAATATTCCCAGTTGTATCTCCAAATATGAATTCAGAAAGTTTTTTGAAAACTAAAACAGCAAACATTTGATAATGATTATTTTTATTGGCCTACTAGGACATATACAAAATTCCTCTTTAAGTAAGTTGTGCACGTGTGTTAATGCATGTACTTTTAATAAAAATGAGATTTTTAGGGTTCTTTAAAATTAGATTTCAAACCAATATGGGTATTTTCTTTTTTTTGATATCCATCTTACTTATCAGGCATAAGCACATATAGGATTGTAGTGATTGCTTATTTGTCATTAATTCTATGTGCACAGGTAATACATATCACAGATTAGGGCATTTATAAGGAGTCAATCAATTGGCACTGTGGCTTAATATTAATTTTTAATTTTTCTAAAATATATCCATTACTGACTTTTAAAACACTTTAAGGGATATTTCCCTTTAACTAGTATTTGAATATATCACACTGATCAAGCTACTTTTACTTAAATGTAAAACAAGAAACAATATATCCTAAATGGATACCATAGACATTAAATGCCAATAATTTGATACAATTCTAACTAAATGCTAATAAAACAAAGGTTTTTTTTAAAATTCTAAAAATTACATAACTTATTTTGACTTTGATATTGGCAATGGGATTTGTTCTACACTATTATGGAAGGATGATGCTATCACTTTCATGGATTTTATTATTTTCGTTACTTCAGAAAATATGTAGAAGCATGAAGACTCGGTTATGTGGTCAAACATGGTAAGAGCAATTTATACTGAGGATTAACCAATAATGATTATGATGATGACCATAATGACTGATAACAATTATTGAACATTCATTGAATTCTTACTGAATATATTTTCAACATATCAACATATCCTCATATCAATATGTGATACGTATTACCTGTGCACATAGAATTAATGATAAATAAGCAATCACTACAATCCTATATGTGCTTATCCCTGATAAGTAAGATGGATATCAAAAAAAGAAAATACCCATATTGGTTTGACATCTAAGTTTAAAGAACCCTAAAAATCTCATTTTTATTAAAAGTACATGCATTAACACACATGCACAACTTACTTAGAGAGGAATTTTGTATATGTTCTAGTAAGTCAACATATCCTCCACAGTATTGATTTCATAGTCTTGTCTTCTAGAGTTTAATATTCTTCTTATTTTTACTCCTAAAACTGTCTTCTTTCTCAGACAGATGTTTTTCTCCACTACAATCTTTAGAGCACACAGCAGGGTGTGTGTGCTACCAGGAGGTCTAAAAGACCAATTTGATGTGTCATTTTTAGCTTCTCTGGGGCCCAGGTGGCTCACATCTAGCTCATCAGCTTCAGTTTCTAACTTCCTTTCAAGTTTGTCCTGCAAAACAAGCCAGTTACATAAAAAGTGATAGAATCTGAGCAGCCTGACTGGAGGAATAGCAAACAGTCTTTCCCTTTGAAGTGCCGCAGCATTCAAAGTGCCATGCAGCATTTGCAGAGCCAATTTCAAAGGAGCTGGAGAGTGACCTCGGCACTTCCCAGGCACCTGAGTGGCTTTGAACTTCTATTTGTTTTGAAGAAAATGTCGTATAAGCTTCCCACAAAAAAAATATACCTTTAAAGCTTACATACCTGTGAATCCCTGATGTCTGCATCAGACAATTAAATTGAGTGAGTGGAGAAAGGTAGATTTGGTAGGTCATTTATTTTTAAACTGCAGAGATGGATACCATCGCTGTGATAACAGTCTGGAGTTTTAGACGGGAAAGAAAGCTCATTCTGCAACCAGTATATTTATAAATAGTTAGAAAAATATGTAATTGGCTGGTAAATGCATATTATGATAATGAACACCAACATAGAGAAAAATTGATCAAGCAAAATTACACTTGCAGGCTAAGATAGATTGTTTTAATAAAGAGATTATTATAGATAATTGGGGAAACATGATCGTCTTAGATTCCTCATTTCATGCTTAGAGTCTAAGCTAATTGAAAACCCAGAAATGCCATTGAAAGTTTAAATTATATGTGTTGAAACTATCTTTGAAGTTTCTCTACACTTGATAAGCAATATATTTAATATATTTTAAGACATATGTCTAGACAGTAGCTACATGAAATTTGTTCACTTAAGCATTCCCTAAATTAGAAAACAGCATTTTAAAGATTGACAACCGTTAAAATTTCGTGTCTCTACTCAACGGATGAATAGGCATAATCTGCATACATTATTGTATGTATATCAAACCAACAAATAAGGAGTAAATATGGATCTTTCTTTAGTCTTTGAAATCAGAGATTAAAGAAAAATGTCAGGTATTAGATAGATAAAGCTTAACTTCTCTTAGGTGAGTTAAGGTCCATTGTTGAGTGAACATGTTAATATAATTACCTAAAAATGACAAACATTTTCTCCTTCATGTTACACCTCTCAAGGATTCAATGGAAAATTAAGTTAAATATAATTTTCCAAATATTCAATTTGGAGAGTCTTTTCCAAGTTCATGTATCCATAAAAGTTTATCTGAATCTGTAATATATTTTATTATCTTCTCCCTAATAAGTGTTTTCAATAAATGTTCCTATTAATAAACACACATATGTATATACTTTCCAAATCTCATAATAGGCCAGATACCATAATTAGCTTGAATATAAGGAAGGGCTCCACTATTATTATTATTTTTCAGACCACCAAAGAATAATTTGGCAGTACAATCCAAGAGGAGGGAGATTATAAATCCCTGGCATCCAAAACAATGTTTGACAAACAGTACATGCTCATTAAAAGTTGGATGAATTACTAGTAAAACATATCTTGGATTGAGTGGGAAAAGACAGTTAATTTCTTCCAATAGGATCTATCCTGTGAAACTATGCATTTACAAACCAAGCAATCAAGAATGTATGGTTATAATTCTGGAAGAATTTTAAACTTTCAGAAGTGTGAATGGATGTGATTGATGCAAACAGTAAGCATACACAAAAACATAATTTAAACATCATTAAAATAAATATTAACACATTTTATTTGTTTTTGAGTGTCAAGTGTGTCTGCCAAGAACTGAATAGTTTGTGGTCTTTTTTTGAACAAGCCATAGGCAATGATCAACATAATGAGTTGCAGAAGTAATGTATCCATAAAATATTACATATTTGTGGTCTTATTTCCAGTAAGATGGAGTTCTCAGTTATTTTGCACCATGAGCGAGACAGCATTTGCAAGACTTTCCCAAAAGTTATTTGATAGATATGAATCAAGTGACCACATAGTTTACTGACTCTTTCCACATTGTAATATTGGTTGTAGGACCATAATGATATCTCTGTTTACTTTTATAACCAAATCATTGATTTAACTTAGGATAAAGATAAGAAATCAGTTTATGAGTTAATAGCAAATAAAAGATATTTCACAACAAATTTTTTAAAAATGGGACTAAATGGACTTTCAAAAGGTTTGAACTTTAGAGAGCTAACCCTGTAAAATATAATTGTCTATGGTGATTTTAAGTTGTGACTATCACATATATGTCCAAGCTTTAAAATTTTAAGTTAAACCTAGATTTATAAATAACTTATATTAACAAAGCTTATGCTAATGTAAAAATCATTAAAATAAACTAAATGTCTAATGAGCAGAATAATAAGAACCTGCTTTTAATTTTTCATATTCTTCTTAAGAACATGAAGTTATTGATAATTTCATTTAATATACGAAAAACTAATGTCACAGATTTTATTGCTTGATTTTGTGGATGATCAACTCAATTCAGCATCACTTAGCTTTTAAAATCATTTTAAGTAATTTTATGCTAATATAAAATCACTTTCAAATAGCTTTCCTAAATGACTTCTGAAGACTGAGTTTAGATTTTTAGGTATTTGACAATAACTTCTTTTTTTTAAGGAAAATATCCCTTCTATAGTTAAGTAATAAAATGTGAGAGGTTGGGATGCCTTTTATATATTTATATCTGTTGCTCAAAGTTAATTAGAAAATGATGCAGCTATTTACTTAATCATGATGACTAACAGGATTCCCTAGTTCTGCAATCCTTTTGCTCATGGGAGTTAATGCAACTTGATCATTCAGGGCAACACTAAAAAAAGGACAAGTTTATAAAATCAGTCCACAGACTTATAAATGAAATTAATTACCCAAATACTTTAGAGAAAATACTACTGACACATATTGAATAATAGGTGGGAATTTTAATCTAATTACCATCTCCGTAAACTTAAAGAATCCCAGCTTGTGAGTTGGAAGCTTCTGAAAGCAGCTCTTTTGCACCTTTCCTGTTTGCCCATTTCTGTTCCCCTCTAACCTTAAAAGAATCTAATTATAGGAATGAGATCACTAGGCAATTGAAACTAACTCCTGACTTATGCTCTCCTGAACACACACGGTGCCTTGTCTAACCTGTGGATTCTTTACCTAGATTAAAAGAAGTAAGAATGAAGAATTAAATAGTTAAAGAATGACTAGCTCTCTACCCCCAACAGCCCCCTTAGCAATCCTGCAGGCAGCCCACATGGGCAAGATAAAGAAGAGAGAGTCAGCCAGCCTACACTCAATGGAGAATGATGCAGAATCCAAACTCCTGCCTAGATGATACACTGAGATTCTTCCCCCTTTTTTCCCTTCAAAAACTGTCAGGACTGAGCAGAATCTTTGGAGGTGGTCTCAGGACATGAGTCCACCTTCTCCCCAGATTGCCAGCTTTTCTGATTAACACACCTTTCCTTTCTACTGACACTTGCCTCTTGAGTATTGACTTCTGAGTGACGAGCAGCCAAACCCGGGTTTGGTAACACTTATATTTAAATGTGCTTCATAATATTGAGCAAATAATTTAATTTATGGTTCAGTTTCATCATGATTAACTAAGCATTCTGATCAAGAGATCTTTAGGCTCTTTTCCAAATATAACTCATTGCATAGGAATTAGATAATAATAAGAGATATGTCATATTTGGCTCCCAGCCCACCTTTTCCCAAACACAGTTCTTTAGACTGCATTCCAGAAGCTACAAGTTTGGACTCTCTTCCTTTCTTCTTCAAGGAATGGTGCCCATTGTGTGAGTTTTCCTGCTTCCTAGGACACCCTTTTCCCTCTTCCTTGTCTGGAAAAGCCCTGCTCATTTTTTTTTTTTGGTAGATTATCATCATTTAATTGGTCAAATTATTAAATTGTACATTGAAAGAGAATCACACTCATGCTAGTGAATCTCCACATTTTTAAAGTCTTTCTTAAACTGAAAATAAGTGAGATACTTAAACATTAAGGCATAGTCAAATCAAAAGGCAAAACAAGTTCATTCTGAGAGAACAGAGTTCAAACCCTGAGCAAATGAACTGTCCCTTGAGCTTCCTCCCTGCTCATCTTTAATGCTTTGCTGAAATGTTAGCAGGTCCTTATAAACTTTTGTTCACATGGCCAGGACTGAGTCTGTCCTCTCACTTGTGCTCCTAGCACTTTGTATATAAGTATATTAAAATACTAATCACACTATAAACCTTTATTTATTTGCATTTCAGCCTCATTATATACAACGGGTTCCCTTGGGCAGAGTCTATTTCTCTTCAGGCTGGCACAATTTCTGGCATATCCTAAGTACTCAAGATGTTGTTTGAACATTAAATAAATGGGACCGAAGACACTTAAGAAATATTTCTATCATTCTGGAACTTTCTACTCATTTTGGTTTTGTCTTCATTGTTAATGGGGAAACTTGGGAAAAACTGAAGAAGATACAGAAAGAAATACAGCAAAAGAATTGCAATTGAAAGAAAGGATAAATCTCAATTTTTAAAAGGAGTATTTAATATTTACAGTAATAGATAAAGCAAATTTTGAAATTTTAATTATTATAGGTCTTTGGATAACATATGGAATAATCTCAGTGTCTTTTGAGTTTTATCTTGCTGCAATGGAAACATATGCCTAATTTTTCAGTTCCTGATTTTCCTCTTTTCAGTGTTCCAATAAAAGAATCAAGGTAGGAATTAACATGAATTCAGAGATTCATATGCTTGAAAATACCAGGTCCATGAACAATCCTTGGCGTGCACTGCCTCTGTTGATACATCTTTCCAGT
This sequence comes from Grampus griseus, assembly GCF_964374135.1. Taxonomy (NCBI): domain Eukaryota; kingdom Metazoa; phylum Chordata; class Mammalia; order Artiodactyla; family Delphinidae; genus Grampus; species Grampus griseus. Next base: position 41,842,868 of record NC_139004.1, on the reverse strand, counting down.
AAACAAATGCTTTCCTAATGTTTACAGTTTAAATATGAGCCATTGTAATATATTTACCCAGAAGAGAACAGATTGTTTCCTTTAAATTCCGTGTGATAATTTTGTAACTAGTGTTGAAATGCAGGATTATTTTATTTTCTTTCATCCTTTGCTGTGTCCAGATTTGTGCCACCACTAGGCATTGATAAAGGTGTTTCCACTATTACAGGAAAACCTCAAAGACTGTTGCTGAGAGTTTTGAACCAAAGGAGCATAAGGCCTCCTAACTTGATTGTTTAAATTTAACCACTGAACATATCAGATGGGAAACCAAAAAAGATTCATAATTTCATAATTAGTGTAATTCTTAAGTCAGAAAATAATTATGCTAGTGATAAAATGTATCAGTTTACTATATTATGAATAGAGAAAACGTGTGTAGCTAATCTGACTCAGAGAACAGCATAGGTCCACGGGCAAGACATCCATGTTCCCAGGCTAGACATGGTTTTAAAATGAAAAATCCAGTTGTATTTGAAGCCCATTAGGGAACCTGACACCTGAGACAATACTATGTTCTACCATGTTATAAAATAAACGATATTAACAAATGCCAATAAAATACACGAGGCCAGCTTTACAAGGGCTATGCAAATTAGATTTTCAATTTGCAGCTGTCATATAAATGCAAGGGCCACAATGGACTTACCGCCCCAGTGCTCATCACAGACTGTAAAGAGAGTGGTTTTATTGGCTAAGCCAGGGAGCATGGTGCTGCACTCCATGACGATGGCCTGAGGGATCATTATGATGCAGGACACGATCCAGATGATGACGATGCTGTTCCGGGCCCGCTTGGCTGTGCTCTTAAACATCAAAGGGTGACAGATCGCATACCACCGATCCAAGGCAATGCAGCTCAGTGTGAGGACAGACACAGACACTGACACGGTCTAGAGAGGAAAAGAAGGTAGTACAAGGGAAGCACCGGGTGTTACATGGACCACTCTCAGTACTTTTACCCTGTCAGAAACATAGGCACACAGATAACAAGATTCAAAGTTGTCAAAAAACATTTCACACAAGTGCTTTCTATTAAAAAAAGAAAAAACTCTGCCAAAAAAATAATATTAGAAATGTATCAGGGAAAAGAATACCTTCTTTCCGTTAAACATAAAAATGTACTATACAAGCCTTGCAATCTTTTTTTATGCTAAATGTTTTAATCTATAATATGGCATTCTTTAAATAATGACAATCATGATTTTGTCTTGAAATTTTTCTATTGATAGGGGAAATCTTATCTTGGAATGAAAAAATAGTAAAATATATATGTTTAGTCTGAAATGGAAAGTTCTCTGTCACTTATAGAGAATAATACAATGACATGTATTTTGTTTAAATTATCATACAAGAATCTGGTTGAAATTGCATTTAATTAGTATTTTTGAATTATAGGTATCTCATTTCCTATTTTTAAATAATCAAGGTTATTTGTACATTAGTTCATTTCCAACATGTTACACCCAAAGAAAGGCATGAGTCACGATAAAAAATAATTCTTTATATGAATCTCCTTACCATAGTTTGCTCATTGCTGGAATAAGCAACCTGCCTCTAAAATTCAAATAGGTTCACCCAATCCAGATTTCTATATAATAGCACCACAAACAATACTTTAACTTGGAACTTTAAGAAAATAGTAAAGAAATATGTCAAGCATGCTTATCCCCACATGATCAGTTTATGTAATTATATTTAGTGTATTCTATACTGGATGATTGGACCATTGGTTCTGACAAAATCAATTATCTCAAAACTCTCTCTTTAAAAACAAGCTTCTTGCTCTTTTCTGATATATCTTTTACAGATTTCTATTTATTTTCTTCTCAACATTTACAGTACAATTATTTTCTTTAATTCATTAATTTACTGTTTATCTTCTCTATTGGAACAAAGACCAATGGCAGGAGGGACTGTTGTGTTCACAAAACAGTACCTGACACAGTGCTTGACGTGCTTAATAAATATTTTTTTGAATTAAGGAATAGTCATAAACCTCAATCTAAGGTAATATATATGGCACAGTCATCTTTCTATATTTTTCTGTCCTAGTTGTACTGATCCCATAAAATGTGAATGAGCAGGTCTCTCTCCTTCTTACATCAGGACCTTCCTTGTCGATGCACTGACTGTAGGTACAGATGAGAGAGAAGGATCTAAGGGCTGATCCAGCCCAGCAGGAAAGGCTCTGGGTTAAGGATTAGGACCACATATCCATTCTCATCTCCTCCCAGCTAGCTGCACAATATGGGTCCCCTACTTAAGAGCTGTAGGTAAAATGTGGATGGGTTATTGTTTGTTCATTTATTTTTCTATTAAATGAGTAAAATGATGGGATGAGATGCTTGCCAACTCTGATTCTTTTGATTCTCTTTGGAAAAGGCAGCAGAGTGTGGTTGGAGTCAATTCCACTACCAGGTTTCCTGGGTATGTACCCCACTGCACTTGCCAAATGCATGATCTTGGGTAAGTCACTTAACCTCTCTATGCCTCAGTTTTCTCATCTGTGTGAGAATGCCTGATAATCGTAGCTGTCCATGGAATTGTAGGAACCGTCAGTTGAGATGGGAAACACCTAGTCCAGGGCTGGTATATAAATGCTGTGCAAGTGTTTGTTATTCCTTATTATGATTATGACACGATGATGGTCATTATACTATTAGTATTCTCTTCTATTCCTGAGCTTGGAGTTCTAGCTTTTAATAGGAACAGACTGCTTTTCGGTGAAGTGCAGTCATAGAAATTACAAATAAAGGTGTAAACTATGCTAAATTCTTGGAGGCTAATTTCGTTTTAGGTGTAATCCTAAAGGGATGAACTCTACTAGAGAAGGCTTGGTTGATGGCACCTGGCAATTCCTTGGTGCTGCCTCAGAGAGCATTCACACCTCTTTCTCAATTGTCCTCTTCTCCTCCAACTTCCATTTCTTCCCTGAGAACGTGTCAAGCACCCAGGGTCCTTCCATACCCTTGCCAACCTGGGAAAAAGACAGTGGTCTTCTAGCTCTGCACAGTTGCCATTTCATAGTTGCTGAGCCAGGGCTATATTTATGCTCTCTACCAATTAGAAATGTAAAATGCTTATCAAGACCTAGTGTTTTATTTTTCATGAATTCTAATCAACATGGGTGAATGGGATAGAAGTAGTGTGGTTCAAATTCTGAAGTCATTTCTATTAGTTCCCTCTACTGTTAGATAGTAATAATCAATTCAAAACAGTGCACTTGAGAGATGGCTGTCCAGTGTCAACAGTAAGCCAAGGTGCAGTGCCTTCTCATGCGAGAACATGCTGGTTCGGTTAATCTAGCAGTAGAATCCATTGCATGGACCATTGACCATCAGTGATTTGATAGTTACTGTTTGAGTGCTACATTTGCTGGTGTATAATATACTCTAGTATACAATTAGCATCCAATTTACATGATTTTCTTGAAGGGGATATATAATTGCACCTTATCATAAGTGATTATAAATGAGAGTTTTGTTGTTGCTTTTCACTTGTAGGAGTGCACTTAAAGGTGCCTTTTTCATTGAGATTTTAATATTAGCTCAAGTCAATTTGATAATAAATCATTTGAGAAATGAATGTAGTGTGAACCATGAACATTGTGAGTGAAGTGAGATGATGTGAACTTTCTTTTGCTGTCGGTGCTTTATCTTGCACCCATCCTATGAGTACCCTGTGTTCAGGGCAACATGGGAAGCTTTCTTTGGTAGAGGACTCAGTTTCACGCTAGCATATAAATGTGACAAAAGGGACTCAGAGATCCATGACAAGTAGAAATGGAAATTTTGCCAAATCACAAGTTTGGATGACAGGCATTAATGGATTGGAAGGTGGAGACGTGTGACTGAGAGTGAGGGAGCCTGTCCCATCACCCGACACCCAAAACTCAGTTGGCTTTGGTTCTACTTTTCCTGGCATTTCCTGTGCAGAACCTCTTCTGCAGTTACAAAAAAATGTCATTCTGAAAAAGCAGTCAACTGCTCCTGTATGTGTGAGAAGAAAAGTGAAATATTTTACATTTTTTCTAGAAATTCATGATAATTATTCAGCAAATAGCCCAATAAATGTTACTGGTAGTAGACCTATGGAGTGATTAAAGATATAAAAGGGATATTTTAATTAGTTAGCTAAGTTTTATTATATTTGTAAGATTTTTAAGATTGATGAGAGTTTGCTGAAGTCTTACAGCATACCACTCATAAATCTAAAGATTGCATTGAATTGTATTTAGAAGAAAAAGAACATATAAATAATAGGAAATTAGTAAATGTCCAAAGAATCTTAAATGCAACCAAATAACCTTAAAATTTGGCTGGGTGTTTTGTATATGTTTTTAAATACTCAGTAGGACATAAGTATCATATGAGGGACCATTGGTTTCAGAACATCACCATTAAGGGAAAAAAAAACTACTCAGATGATTGGCTTATTGCACATTGGCCCTATTCCTTCTACTTGGGAAAATTCTATGGAAAATGGACAATAAATATTGAGAGAATTTGGAGATGTGAGTTATACCAGTGCCTCAATATTTTTGTGCATTTTCAACTTTCCATCAAGAAGTAATGTTGAATGAGGTAATGAATGGGTCAGATCTTATGGTTATTAATAGTTTTGTCCTTGATCTATGGTGAAGAGGATCAACTGTTGATCCTCTGTTGTTTAGTCAAGTTGACTAAACTGGACACTTTATAGAGAAGCAGATAGAAGCTATCAAGAGATGAAGATGTTCTTTCAACTGTAAGACTTGTTAAGTTGTGCTGCTGGAAAGAATACTGTCATAATGAACATTAGGAGAGACCCATGCCCTGCCTCATTCATGGTTGCACATTGCTTTCAATATGTCCTTGCATCCACGTAAGAGAATCTGGAATACCTAGTCTATAAGAAGGTATTGCTGTGCATTAGAGCAGGGCTGCACCTATTACAGGGTGATGCATCCCTCTCCATCACCCCACTCTCCATCAGGGAAACTTCTGGTTTGCAGAGAGAACAACTCAGCCAATAAAAGATTCTGGGCAACTTAAGCCATCTTAAAACTTAAAAAGATCCCCCAAATTTCCCCCTGGGTGGTTACTGGAACCAAGAGAAATTTAAAAAACTTTCTGGAAGCACCACAGAAATGGTGACATATTAGAATTCTCTGCTATTTATGATTTTCCCAGTGTTTCCACGTAATCATAAGACCCATTGCTTAGTGATTTTTTTCTATGGTGATATTTTTCCCTGTTGCTCAATGTACTCTTTCTCTCAAAAATTTTTGCTATAGTTTATTTTTGTAACCCACTCATGATTTTCAGATGACTGACAAAACTAGCCTTGCAGTTAAACTTAATGCTTGCAATGAGGCTTATAACTTTCATGACATTTCCCACTTAGTAGTCTATCAGTGAGGTCTGGCCTAAAAATGTATTATTTCTTTTTATAATGAGTCATTGTAGAACTATTGAGGTAAAGGTCTCTTTGTAACATTTCAGATCCAAAAGCCTAATTTATATAATTTCTAATAATGAGCTATTTGTGGTCTCTCTCATCTTTTGTTTTTTCCAAGACTTCACTTTTGGAGTACTTTTAAGACCACAGCAAAACTGAGGAGAAGGTACAAAGATTTCCCTATACCCCCTGTTCCCACATAGCCTCCCGCATGATCAACATCCCCCACCATAGTGGTACATTTGATATAATTGGTGAACTTACATTGGCACACCATAATCAGTACACTCTTGATGTTGTACATTTGGACAAATGTATAAGGACATGTATCCAACATTATAATATCCTACGTTATACTGCATTAAAAATCCTCTGTGCTCTGCCTGTTCATCCCTTCCAACCACTGACAACCACTCATATTTTTTACTATCTCCATAGTTTTGTCTTTTTTCCTAACGTCATGTTATTGGAATTATGCAGTACATAGCCTTCTCAGATTGGCTTCTTTCACTTAGTAATAAGTATTTAATGTTCCTCCATGTCTTTTTTTTTTGCGGTATGTGGGCCTCTCACTGTTGTGGCCTCTCCCGTTGCGGAGCACAGGCTCCAGATGAGCAGGCTCAACGGCCATGGCTCACGGGCCCAGTCGCTCCACGGCATGTGGGATCTTCCCGGACCGGGGCACGAACCCATGTCCCTTGCATCAGCAGGCAGACTCTCAACCACTGCGCCACCAGGGAAGCCACCTCCATGTCTTTTTATTGCTTGATGACTCATTTCTTTTAATCACTGAATAATATTCTATTATCGGGTTGTACCCCAGTTTATTTACCCATTCATCTACTGAAGGACATCTTGGTTACTTCCAAGTTTTAGTAATGATAGATAAAGCTGCTGTAAACATTTGCATGCAAGTTGTTGTGTGGATGTAAATTTTCAGGAATGCAATTGCTGGATCATATGTTGGGACTATGTTTAAATTTGTAAAAAAAAAAATCAGTCTTCCAAAGTGGCTGTAACATTTTGCAGCATTCCTACTAGCAATGAATGAGCATTCCTGTTGCTCCACATCCTTGCCAGCTTTTGGTATTATCAGTGTTCCATAGTTTGGCCATTCTAATAGGTGTGCAGTGATATCTCATTATTTTAATTTGCATTTCGCTTATGATATGTGATGAGGGACATATTTTCCTATGTTTCTTTGCTACTTGTATATCTTCTTTGGTGAGGTGTCTGTTAAGGTCTTTGGCCCATATTTTAATTGGGTTGTTTGCTTCCATACTGTTGAACTTTAACAACTCTCTGTATATTTTAGATAAAAGTTCCTTATCATCATGTCTTTTGCAAATATTTTCTCCCAGTCTGTGCCTTGTCTTTGTATTCTCTTTACATTGACTTTTGCAAAGCAGCCGTTTTCAATTTTAATGAATTCAGCTTATCAGTGATTTATTTCAATCATCAGGCTTTTGGTGTTATATATAAAAAGTCATCAAAACACCAAAGGTCATCTAGATTTTCTTCTATGGTATCTTCTGGGAGTTTCATAGTTTTGCATTTTACATTTAGGTCTATGATCCATTTTGAGTCCATTTTCTGAAGAGCGTAAGGTCTGTATCTAAATTCAGTTGTTCTAACTTCCCCAACTTGTCATTATTGGGAGCATATTGTCATTTCCTCCAAATCTTATGAAACCAACTGGAACCCTGGATGGAATAAATATCCGGAGGTGGAGGGTGGTCAAGGGAACCAGTAGGGAGTGGCCACCATTTCACTCACTGTCCAATTGCTAAAGAAAATCCATGTCTTTTAGAACTGTGGCTCTGGACACCAGCTTGGGAAAATGTTTAAAGATTTTAGAGCTATCAGAATATCAATCAGAAAATTATTCTCTGGAAGTGTTTGTTCTTAATTTCTTGTAGAGAAACTAGTTATAGGAAAGCTGTTTTCAGAACTGAAAAATAAAACATCTAATTCTGATGACCATGACTGATGTTTACTGAGAACGTACTATGTTTTTATAAGGTCATTGTCTTCCAGAGAGCAATCCCTATGCCAAGTGGTTCATATAAATTATCTAAGTAAGCTAATCCAACCACCATAAGAGATAGTTATAATTAAAATTATTAATCTTTTAAAATAAGTGAATCTCAAAGAGCTTACATATTTGGCTCAATAGCATACAATAGGTGAACGGCAGAATAGAGATTGCAAAGATTCTCTACCAGATTCCTGGTAGTTTAATTCAAAACCTGCACTATAACCTGTTCCCTGTACTGCTTTGATCATATAGCTTTTGATTTCTCAGTAGTAAATGAGACAACTTATAAAAACAGATAGTCCTCAATTACTTGGACTGGGAAAGGCTGAATCATTAATTTGGTCAAGTTCCTTATTTTATAATCAGAAAATTAGAGACCAAATAGGTAAAAGGTTTGTGCAGCATTTATTGATGACTTGAGAATTCTGACACTTTGTTTTTACCCAGAACTTACCTTGTTTACCTGGTATTACTTTCCTTAAGTTTACCAGTTCCTTAAGCAAGTATATTTCTCTCTTAGCTCACTAGGTAATTTACCAAAGGGCCATGAATATAATTGAAAATGACTATACTTTTTCAGTAGTTTCTGTGTTTGAACCCCAAAAGTGTGAAAAATAATTACCTGTAAATAAGGAATCACTTTACAGAGGGATTGTCCAAAGAACCAGGTCTCAGTGATGTCCACTACTAAAGTGGCTGGAAGGCAGGTGATGGTCACGAGCACGTCAGCCAGAGAAAGGTTGACGATGAAGTAATTGGTCACCGTCCTCATGTGGTGGTTCTTCCACACGGCCACACAAACTAATTTGGAAAGAAAAAGGAATAGTAACTGTTATGAACTGAATGTCTGTGCTCCCCAGAAATTCATATGTTAAGATCCTGACTGCGCCCCCCTCAAAGAAGATGTGGTACATATATACAATGGAATATTACTCAGCCATAAAAAATACTGAAATAATGCCATTTCCAACAACATGGATGCAACTAGAGATTATCATATTAAGTGAAGTAAGTCAGAAAGAGAAAGACAAATACCAAATGATATCAGTTATATGTGAAATCTAAAATATGACACAAATGAACCTATCTACAAAACAGAAACAGGCTCATAGACATAGGAACAGACTTGTGGTTGCCAAAGTGGGTGACATGGGAAGGAATAGACTGGGAGTTTGGGGTTAGCAGATGCAAAGTATTATATATAGAATGTATAAACAACAAGATCCTACTGTATAGCACAGGGAACTATATTTAATATCCTGTAATAAACCATAACGGAAAAGAATATAAAAAGAGAATGTATATATATGTATAACTTAATCACTTTGTTGTATTGAGGTAATTAACACAACATTGTAAATCAATTATACCTCAATAAAATAGAAAGATCCTCCCCCACAATGTGATGGTATTAGGAGGTGAGTCTTTGGTAAATGATTTGGTCATGAGGGTAGAGCCCTCATGAAGGGCATTAGATCCTTATAAAAGGAACTCCAGAGAGATCTTTTGCCCCTTCCACCATGTGAGGATACAGCAAAAAAGCTGCTGTTTATGAACCAGGAAATGGACTCTGACCACTGAATCTGCCACAGTCATGATCTTGGACTCCTCAGGCTCCAGAACTGTGAGGAAAAAAACTTCTGTTTTTTATTAGCCACTCAGTTCATGGTACTCAGTTACAGCAGGCTAGACAGACTAAGACAGTGACTAAACAAAGAAAATAGCTATTGATGAGGGAACAGCATCAAGCTAATTGGTACCCCTGCAAATCCACAAATAAATATTGCCAAGGGAGATAATTTAAGGCTGTCCTGTGTTTTCACCAAAATGGTCAATATGTGTGAATGCTGAATATATGCTTAAAAATCAGTTCGTTTACCTTGCAAGACATTTTTCAATGGATCATAAGGCTGTGTTTATTTTTACTTGATTTTGAATTTCATTTTCCAGGAGTTAAAGAGCAATCTTTGATTTATCGTTCTACTCCTTCGGTGGTCAGCAAATACTCAAGAAATATTTACTGAGTTGAGATGAATTAGGAGTTCGCCAGTTTTCAATGAACTGCAACGTTTGCCTCATCCATGACATTGACCCCTACCTGCTCCCAAACTCTGCCTTTGGGACATTTAAGAGATGAAGAGCCTTAAAGACAAAGTCAACGAAAAAAGTCCTTACTATTGCCATATACTGAAGTGGATGGTTCATATCCTTAGATCGTTTAACCTCAATGACAATCCCAAGGGAATTTATCATTACCAATGTTTTATATATTATGACGTCAGTGAGACACAGGAACTTGTTGAGGACAAATGGCTCATAAAACACAGAACCACAGTTACAACTGGGCTTATACACCAAGTGAAGAGCTGGTCTTTCCACCACACTGGCTACCTTCTTTTGTGAAAATGAAGGAGTTATATAAAAAAGCACATATAAATTCTAGAAACTCAATCTCTCTCCTTTCTATTACTCTTGATGGCCTCTTAACATCAGCTCAGATGAAACACACTTTCTCGGCCAAGCCTTCCTCCCTTTCCTTCAGTGTATCCCCCTGTGTAAAAGTTGAGCTATCTCATTCAGCTTCTCTTTATGGAAAGAATACATAGTTCTTTGATGCTCTGTCTGCCCTCTGAGATATTCAAAGGTTACATAATCACTGGTTCCAGAACTATATAGGTGTAAGCACTGTTACCCACATCTATTGATGGGTTTGCTTCACTGAAAGGAACTGTGAATTTACCTGGGTATCATTACCCTGTCAAAGCTGTCGCTTATGCACCCAAATGATGCAGTGATTAGTAACCTTATGCAGTGAAGAAATAAAAGCACATTTGTTAAATTTAAGTCACTGAGTGAGGATTCCTTTTTGACAATTATGCACCAGTTTATTATGACTTTCATATGCTGAAAAATGCTTTTACTAGCTTCTGAAGCTGAAATTACCCTCAGTCACCAACAGATGCCAATTTAATGAAATACCTGAATTTCTGAGGATTTAATTGTGAAAACTTCACATCTTCCTTTAACTCCAGCACACAAGTACCAAAAACTCAAGTGAGCTTTATTAAGGTAAATCATAGTCTTTATTATCTGAAAATTCTGCTGCTGAAACTTTTATTTCTCAGAAACGCTTGAAATGCTCACACACACACACACACACACACACACACACACACACACACACACACAAACCCATCTTAGCAGTCGACTAACACATTATCACGGCTTGTTATGAGAAAATTGACAAAAAACATCACACTTCTGATCCTTGGTCAATAAATGGTCCAAATGGTGCAATTTGGGATCTAGAAAAGAAAACAAGACTTAAAAAGTGCAATCCATTCTAGTTTGACTCCCAATTCTCCCTATTTTGGAGGTGAGGAACGGCAATGCTGGGAGGACAGTGTTAATGCATGATGTCTAAGCAATGTGAGAACAAGTAGATTCTCAACCAACGCTTCTATAGTATTTACTATGTGCCATATCTTGTTCTAAGCAATTTAAATTATTAATCTTCATAATAACACTATGAAATGATTATTGTTAATATCCCTGTCTAACATGTGGAAAACTGAGGCTCGGGAGGTTATGGAACCTACCTAAGGATGAATAGCTAGTAAATGCCGAGCTTAGATTTAATCTTATAAACTCTGCATGCCATTCTATTATATACCAGCATCTATCATTGAAGCAGAAGGTAGAAGGCAGCTGCCAGCCTTTCTTTGGCAGGACTTTAACATACATTCATAAAATTCTGGAATTGGAGATCATTCAGTCTAACTTGATGCATAAATCAACTCTGCAGTATTCCTGATTCATTCTACTTGCATATTTTTAATAGTAGGGAATTTATGATTTGCTTAAGCCCTCAACTACGTTTTGTGTTGACTTTACCTACCAGCAAGTTCTTGTTCATGTTGAGTTGATATCTGTTTCCCTTTCAGTTCCATTCATGGGTTCTTTATTCTTTCCTGGAACCCAAGGAATAAACCTTATCTATTTTTTTCTGCATTGTACCTGTATTAGTTTCCCAGGGCTGCTTTAACAGAGTACCATAGGTTGGGTGTTTTAAAGCAACATAAACTTATTGTCCCACAGTTCTGGAGACCAGAAGTCCAAAATCAATGTGTCAGGAGGGCCAAGCTGCCTCTGAAACCTGTAGAGAAATTCTTCCTTACCTCTCTCATAGCTTCTGGTGGTTTGCTGGCTATCGTGGCCTTCCCTAGGGTACAGCTCTGTATCTTCAGTCTCTCTCTCCATCATAACAAGGTGTTCTCCTGCCTCTCTGTATTCACATGGCATCTTCTTATAAGGACACCAGTCATATTAGATTAGTGGCCCACTCTACTCCAGTATGACTCATTTTAACTCAACTAATCATATCTGCAATGACCTTATTTCCAAATAAGGTCACATTCTGATATTCAGAGGATTAGCACTTTCACATATTTTGGGAGAGACACAATTCAACTCATAATAGTCTGTCCTGTGACCCCTAAAAATTTGTGTTCTTCCCACATGCAAAATACAATTCACTCCATCTCAACGGTCCCCAAATTCTTAACCCATTTCAGCATCAACTCTAAATCCCAAATCTCACCTACATATTATTTAAGTCAAGAATGGGTGAGATTTGGGGTATGGGTCTTCCCAGGGCAAAACTCCTCTTCATCTATGAACCAGTGAAACCTAGAAAACAAGTTATCTACTTCCAAAATGTCATGTTGGGGTAAGGATAGGGTGATATTCCCATTCTAAAATAGAGAAATTGGAAGAAAAAGCGGGTCACCAGTCTAAAGCAAGTTTTCAAATCAGCAGGGCAAATTTCACTAAATTTTAAGGCTTAAGAAAAATTCTCTGTGGCTTGATGCTCTGTTCTTCTAGCTCAATCTATAACAGTAGCCATTGAGATATTTAAAGTCCACAGCTATTCCCCAAGCCTCTGCTTACCGAGGCTAAATATCTCCAGAACCCTCATGTGCAATGCAGGGTTTCATATCTCACATCACCCTGATCGCTTTATTCTGAGCACACTCCAGATAATCATTGATGGCTCTAAATGAGCTATCTGCAACTGCACACATGTTTCCAGCTGTGGTCTAACCAGGACAGAAAAGAACAGGGTGACTGCTTTCATTAATATTTCTCTATTAAGACAGCCTGAGATCTTGTTAGATTTCCTAATAGCCAAGTCACACTTTTCTTTGATCATACATGTATACAATTGCTAGAAATTGGTTCCCTCATGTAGATGTTTCTTTACCTCTAAATCTTAGGGAGAAAAAGAGAGGGAAAATTAATATTCTAAAAAAACATTATTGGAATAATTGGAGAAGTTTGAATTTGGAATTTATGTTAAATAATATTACTGTGCCAATTACAATATCTTAAGTATGGTGTCTACATTATGTACATTCAAAATACTAAAGATTATGACTATGTCTGCTCCCCAAGACTTTGTTTCTCTGGGTTAAACATTGGCAGACCCTTCCTGCATAATAGCAGGATTACCTCTTTCATGACCCTGGTCTCTTTATTGTGAAAATGCTGCAGATTACCAGCAGATATCTCTGAGCTAGCTATCCAGAACTGAGCACACATCTTCAGGTGCATATCTCCTCAGTTTGAGTTGAATAAATATCCATTAGTTTATTCATTTCCCCATTCAAAATATTAAAGATATAAGGGAAACAACCTTCTCCTGGTAGCACATCAAATTTATGCAGTTAAATTCATCATCTTTTCTTACATTCTCTTCCTGGACTTTATATCTCCCTGAAATATAACATTCTTCCTTTTTCTCCCCAATACCTTATGTTTAAAATCCCTCAGATATCTCTTACCTCTATAATTGTCTTTCTATTCCTTTTGCAAATACCTGGTCAGATTGTGGTAATAATTAGCTAGGATGTTGCAATTACCTCCTAATAGTTGGTCCTGCACCCTGCCTCTCTTTACTCCTATCCATTTTATCCAGTGATACCATTCACTCCAGTTATATTAACTCTTTCATTTCAATAGGAGTCTCTCCTTTTCTTTGGAATTAAGTACACAATCCTCAGGTGGCCACCCAGTTCTCATTGAACTTTCCCTCTATGTCTTGCAATGCTGCCCATAAAATACTCAGAGCTGCAGGATAAGTTTGATATCTCACTTTATAGCCAACATTCCACACCAGGCGATTGCTAATGCCATTCCTCCTTTTTGAAATGGCCACACTCCATTTCAATCCTCTTTTCAACTAATTAAATCCTACCCCAAAACAAACAAACAAAAAAGCAAACCAATCAAACAAAAAAATTGGTTTCATGTAATGTCTCTTAATTAGCCTAACTCAATATGACTTCTTTCTTTTTTAAAACCATGTTACACCATAAAAAAGAATGAAATAATGCCATTTGCAGCAATATAGATGGACCTAGAGATTATCATACTGTGAAGTAAGTCAGACGAAGACAAATATCATATTATATCACTTATATATGGAATCTAATACAAAATGATATAAATGAACTTATTTTAAAAAACAGAAACAGACTCACAGACTTAGAGAATGAACTAATGGTTACCAGCAGGGAAGGGTGACAGGGAGGGATAGATTGGGAGCTTGGGATTAACACATACACACTACTATATATAAAATAGTTAACAAGACCTACTGTATAGCACAGGGAACTCTACTCAATATTCTGTAATAACCTATACACACATAGACACAAATATATAACTGATTCACTTTGCTGTACACCTGAAACTAACACAACATTTTAAATCAACTATACTCCAATAAAAAATATTTTTAAAAGGAAAAAAATATTAAAACAAAGAAATAAAAACATATTACATGTTGTACCTTTCCTCGTCATGAATCACATTCTAAAATTATTATGAACTATTATGGGTATTTGTATTTTTTTTCTTATTCTTCTACTGGTTCAAAAGATCTTTTTCATTTTGAGATGGGCTTTTCCTTTCTCTTACTCTTCTTGGTTTCGAAAGCTTTTCTCCCAACACAAACACTGCCTAAAACTTACTTTGCAATAAAAAATATTCATAACATTGATTTGTTCATCCACTTGTATCATATTGGTGCCTTTGGTATTGTACATTTACCCATGAGGTTCTTTAAAAGAAGAGGAAAACCCAGTGGCTGAATGGAGCATTTATTTTCCTCATTCCTTTTAAGGCCTGACATTTGACAGAGAACTTGGCTGCCTGCCAGTTATTTTCTTGGCTCTCAATTCCCCATATACTGCCTTCTGATGAGCCTTGGCAGGATGTGAGACATGAACTTGGTACTATTTTTGAAATCGGTTCTCTGAATGATCATGATCCACCAATGTTAAAGTTAGTTTGTGGTTAGTCTGCACTTACAACAGTCTGCCTGCATTAATCAGGAACAAGTGAGGAATGGTTGTGCACATGGGGGTGAAAGGTGATGCCAGAAGGCAGAGATGCAGATTGAATGAAAAGCCACCTTGAACACAGATATTTTGAAAAAAAGACTTTTGAGATACAGAGGTGCCAAGAAGATAAAAGTCCATTTAGTCCTTCCTCTTTCACCCCGCATTTGGTTCATCATCTCTTCATCTGTAAGAATCTGATGATGTATAGCTCCCATCTTTGCTCTGCAGGACCGACAGACGGAACCTGACTCCAGCTGTATGACAGCATCTGTAGTCTGTGATGTAGAGAGGGATTTAAAACATAACATAGAGATACAGTCTTTAAAAGTAAACTGTTACTGGATGTGCCAAAGATTAAACTGACTTTCAAATAGGAAAATAAAATATTGGTACAATAAAACCCTTTTGCAACTTCAATCTGCAGTTATGATAAACTGGCTTTTGTTTTAGTATCTAACACACTGCATATGGACAAAGTGAATTTCTCTCTCAAATCAATCCTTGCACTTGGAAAAATTTAAACTAAGGTGATATCCTGTTAATCTGTTGATGAGATTGCATCTTTTATTAAACATACACTTAGGTCTTAAAATGGCAACTAATAATTGATATTATAATATCAAAAGGAGTCTGTGCATGGTATATAATTAGCATGTTACTGAGCATCTCGAAAGATCTGTACTATATATATCAAATTATTTTAAGCATTTTCACATTTATTTAATTTTTCAACATTAAAACAAGATATAGGTGTTAAGTGACATAAGCCAGATACAAAAGGACAATGATTATATAATTCCATTTATATGAAGTACTTAGAGTAGCCAAATCCTTTAAGACAGAAAGAAGAATGTGGTTGCAAGGTCTGGGGGGAGGGGAGAATGGGCTATAATTACTTAAGAGGAAAGAATTTTAGTTTCGCAAGATGAAAAATGTTACAGAGATATATAGCGCTGATGGTTGTACAACAATGTGAATGTACTTACTGCCAATGAATTGTAAACTTAGGAATGGTTAAAGTGGTAAATTTTAAACTGTGTATACTTTATCACAATTAAAAAAAAACACTTTCCATGGAAAAAGGAGCTATAAAATGGGAAACAAAGTTTTTGACCCAACAATAATGTTCCTCAAAATTCCTAAATACAGAATGAAAATTCCAGGGGACAATCTTAATTGCTCATTTTATGATTTTTAAAAAACTCATGAACAGCTAAAATAATGAAAGAAAACGCAATTATTCAAATATACCTCAGTTCTAATGGCAGTATAAAAGACAGCCAACACATGATTTTTTAATACATAATTTAAATTATTTCTTTGTGAAATCAAAGTTTTGTTTGTAGTAGGTTGTGATATTGTAATTTAGATAGTGTCTTAAATGATTATGCAATGTCTTGATTGTTCTTTATTTAATGTACATATGTATGTATACAGATATGAAAGATGATAATTTCTTGATTGTTATTTGTTATATTATCCATATAAAACATGTCAGAAAACAACTTTAAAAAATACTGTAGGGCTTCCCTGGTGGTGCAGTGGTTGGGAGTCCGCCTGCCGATGCGGGAGACACGGGTTCGTGCCCCGGTCCGGGAAGATCCCACATGCCGCGGAGCGGCTGTGCCCGTAGCCATGACCGCTGAGACTGCGCGTCCGGAGCCCGTGCTCCGCAACGGGAGAGGCCACAACAGTGAGAGGCCCGCGTACCGGAAAAAGAAAAAAAATAAAATAAAATACTGTAGTTCCACCTTTTGCCACAAAGTGTCAGTGAAAGACTTTGAAAGTGCTTACCCTGTCACTTAAGAGGTGAGTTTTAAACATTAAGTGAATTGTAATATTCTTTATAACGTATAAGTAAATACACTTGTTTCAAGTGGGATATTCTAGACCATATTCTAGACCAAAAAGAATCCTTAAGAAAGGACAAATTTGGCTAACCTCTTTTAAATTATATACAAATGAATGAGTCAAGGTGAAATACAATTATTTTTCTAAATGAAAAACAGCAAAAAAGCCATTGAATACACATAGAAGGTAGCCTCTATTTAACTCTTGTGAGGAATCTATCTTGAAAGCAGGAAAGGATTCATCCAGAATCATTACAGTGTGTAGATTTAACACATAGGAAAGTTGACTATTGATGTGGTCCTCCAAGGGTAAAACAAACTCTCCATGAAATCCGCAGGTATTTTCCTTTTTCTCATCTTCATTGCACCTCACCTCTTTGGCCCCCCTTATTGTTACTTTTGCTTCCTTCTTTTCCTGGGAAAATATACCAATAATTCCTGACTCAGTCTCCCATCTCCACCCACACATCTTGGCAAAGTTGTCTACAAATCTCTCTGTCTGTGCTCAGAAGAGCAGCAGGCAAAGATGCCACTACTTTTCGTGCAAATCTGACAGATGGGACACTGTCAAGAAACACTTCAGTGCTGTGAAATGATCCCCCCCCAAAAGGTTATCTAATATGAAGAGAAAGAAAACTTAAGAAAAAGTTATTATAGAAACAAAGACAACAATGTTCTGAATGCATTTCAGTTTTTGTTTCCTTAAGAAAATATAAAAGTCTACAGGCTGACAAAAACTTTCTCATTGGCACCTGCTCATTATTATAACATAGGCAGGAATTCTCATGCTGATACCAATGAGGTAGTATGGGGAATAATTACAATACCACAATTAATAAATCATCTGGGAAGGGATTTTGAAAGACAGGGTCTTCACACAGGCACAAATATACCTGGAGAAACTGCATAGAAGAAGGTTATAAAAGAGAAACACAAGGGAGATGGTAATTCATAGGAATCAAGTCCAAAGGAAATTCTTCAGAAAAGAGAGTGAGAAGGTAGGCTTGACTTCTGCTGTCTGTGAGAGGCAGAGGAGGGCTCAACCACAAATTGTACCAGGGTTCTGAATAGGATCTGCCAGACACCAGAGCATCACTTCATGTTAATAAGTTTCCCCAGGCCTTTGAGGCTGGCCTTTGCGGAAGGTGAGGAGGGAGGAAGTCTCCACAGTCTTAGCATCTGCAGTTCTACTAATGGCTACATCTAGTAGGCATCAAAGGAGTTTTTATGGGGTGGGGGGGTGTATAAATTTCTTGGTTACCCATGTCTTTTTACTCTTTACAGGTAAATCACTATGAATGTTTGTTCCCGGTGCAGCCTCTCAAAATTCCATCTGGATCCCTACCCTGTCCTCAGAGCTCTTTAGGGATATATGGTCAATCTTTGTCTTGGCCATTTTGCTTTAATTAGCACATATAAGTGACCTATCCTTCCCCTGGCACTTGACTTCTGTTTATCATACGGCCTGCAATGAACTTAATTTTTTGGTTTCCTTTGTAGGACTATTTTCCCTCTTTCACTCCATGTATATCTTCAACCGTCCTGTCTTTTTCTTCCATGTTCTTTTCTTTTTTGTTATTATCTACTCTCACAACTTCAATTCTCATCTCTAGGAGACTAATTTCCAAAGTTAGAACTCTAGTTCTTGGTTCAGTCTTGCTTTCCATAACAAAATTTCAAACTACATTTTGTTCATCTTTTATATATTTTGTCTTTGATTCACACTCAACTCATGATTATAAAATGTATACATACCAAATTAAAGCATTTTGACATTGTCCTGAAGATTAGGGAGAATCACTGAAAGATTTTAAGCAAGAGAGTGACAAGACCCTGTTTCTATTTTTCAAAGATGACTTGGGAGAATGTAGAAATTATATATGCTCTTAAACTGGAAGCAGGGGAGCCAGTTTTGAAACTTTTTAGAACTCCAAGGAAATAAGGTGAGGACAAAAGAATGGGGAAAAAATGAATGAATTCCAGAAATAATAATGAAGTTGAAATAAAAAACTGTGGTGAGTGATTAGATATGAAGATGAAGAAGGTAAGAAGAACTGAGGATGATTACCAGGTACATTGCTTGGCAGGTGGGGAGAAGATCCTATTGCTCACTGAGTTATGAAATAGAGGAGAATGAGGCAGCTTCATTTGGAAGTAGGGATAGAAGATGAGAAATTCCATTTTGTATACGTGAGTTTGAAACACTTATGAGTTATCTCGCTGTCAGTATCCATTTGGCATTGGGATTTATGCATCTATATTTCAGGAGATATATTTCAGTTACAGGTACATATTTGGGATTCATCGGAATAGCCATACTGTTTAAAGCCAGTTGAGTGGATAAGGTCAACCAGGGATAGATTAGAGTAAGAAGGGAACAACCTAAGTCATTTCCAGAGAATTGTGCAATTTCAGCCAATTAGTCTTGGTTGGCAAATATCCAAAGGTGCCAATTTTCTCTGAAGTACTAAATATTATAGTATTGAATGGTACATTGATTTTACTAGTAGAAAATAGTATACAGTTCTGGTTATGACAGATAAGCTTGCTGCAGAGCAAACCTCCCATCCAAAACAACCATGGAGCAGTTGGAGTGTCACACATGTCTTTACAACATTGGAAAGCTTATGAGAGAGTGAAGACTTGAAGGGCCAATATCCTGGAGAAAAGGAAAGAAGACAGATGTACACTGACATTCAGCACCTCTTTTCTGCTCAAAGCTTTTGGCAGTTTGCAGGCACCAACTAAGGGCTGAGAGTAAAAAGTAGCAGCCAATAATATGAGAAGTTGAGCAGGAACTTGAACAGTCTTGTTGAACAGAGGGCAGTCATTCAATCAACCTGAGGTGAACAACCCTGGCTTTCAGCGGCAACCCCAAAGAGCAAACTGTAGCAGAGATAAGCCTGAAGGAGACATGCTCTCCTAAAGGATGAAGCCCAGCTCCAAATACCTTCACTTACTGACTGGATAGAGGTTTTCTGTCTCAATACGAACTGCCTGCCAAGCAAAAGCAAATTCTCTGTGGAAGAATATATATTATCTAGAGCATCAAATGATTTCATCCAAAGTTTTCATATGAAATGTGACTCATTCAATAGAAAAGTCATCAGGTAGACACAAAGGCAACACCAAAAGACCAAAGCCTATAGGAAAAGAAAAGAAAAGAAAAGAATAAAGCTTTCAGAAATGTTAAAATAATTCGATTAAAAAGTTCAAGAAATTATGTGATATATGTAGACTATTAATGAAAAATTGAAAAAATATTTAAGGGGAAACTGTAGACCTCAAAAATGTTTTAACTGGAAACACAACAATGGATCCAATAGAAGATTAGATGGATAGAGCCAACCAGTAGAACTATCCAAACTAATAGAAAAGTATTCAAACTAAACAATAGAGAGAAAAAAATTGAAAATGCAGAAAATAATATGAATAATACATGCTTTAAATACTAAAATACATGTAATTGGGTTCTCAATATGTGAGAAGAAAAGTAAAATGAAGCAGAAACAATATTTAAAAATATACTAGCCAAGGAGAGATGTTATCTGATAATTTTTTAAGACTAATTAAAAACCAAAGGTAGAGTCCTGTGACATATCACTAGAGACTTCATTCCAGATTAACATTAGTAATTAATCAATATTACATATATCTTATTATTATTCAACATTTTAGCAATTACTTAAAAGATGAAATAGAAGGGCATATTTGTTAAACTTGAAGATAGCACATAACTGAGAGACATAGTTAATATTTTGGGTTCCACATGGCTCAAAAGTTCTTGCCAGGCCAGAACAATGGGGGAAATATAATATGAGATATAACAAGAATAAATGTAACCCTGCATTTAAGATCAAAAGCTGTTTTAGGTACATTACATTTTACCAGGAAAAAAATAAAACTAATTAAAGGCAACTATACACAGATATCTGAAGTGTCACAAATCTCAACCAGGATAAATATAAGAGAAAACTACACAAAGTTATATTTTAATAAAGCTTCTGAAAACCAGTAACAAAGAGAAAAATCTTAATTCAGATAAAAAGCATATCACCATCAAAGCATAATACTGGGATTGACAGCTAAATTTTCAAAAGAAAAAAATCTAAAGTATAACAAAATGTCATTTTCATGCTGAGAGTAAGAACAATTTAGAATTGTATAGTCAATGAAAACATATCTGATAAATGAAGATGAAATAAAGTCCTTTTCAGACAAACAGAAGATGAGAGAATTTGTCAACAACATTCTCAAACCAGAGAAAAATGAAAGGGAGTTAGACAGAAAGAAAATGATCAGTTGGAAGTACAAAATGAAGAGAGGAATGAAGAATAATGGAAATTATAAATATGTGAATAAATATCAATTATAAATGGCTAAATAAAATAATAAACATCATCATGTTTTGTGAGGTTTAAATAACTGCAGCAGAAAGGAAGCAGTGGTAAACGGAGTTAAGGCAGTGTTCCAAGTTTATTTCAGTGTTCAGCAAGTGTTAAAAATACTAATTTATCAATATATTAAAATGCATTATCAATGACATACATTTTCATCACTAGGGAAATCTCTAAAAGAATAGTAAGTGAATATGTAACAAGCTAAAGAGGAAAGAAATAATAATTTTAAAAGGTAAAAGGCAAGAAAAAAATTGAACAAGGGGAACTAAAAGAAAGCAAATGAGATGATAGGTATAAACACAAATATACCAATAATTACATTAAATTAAAACTTCAATTAAAAGACAAAGGTTATTGGGCAGGATTCAGAAAAAGACTCAATCATATACTTCTTAAACAAGCAACATACTTTTAATAAAATGACACAACAAAATAGAAAATGCAAGAATTTGAATATTAATTTAAAGAATGATGGTGTAGCTAAATTAATTTTAGACCGAATTTTAAAGCAATTTAAAAATGTTAAATTTAAAATTTGGACAAGATGTTGAGGTAAGAAGCATTACTAGAGCTAAAGAGGGAAATTTTATAATGATTAAAGGATCAATTCACTAGGAAGATATAACAATTCTAATACTGCATCCTCTACAATATACAAAGCAAAAGATGATACAACCAAAGTGGGAATCATAGAGGGATATTATAATAGATCTTTCTAAGTAACTAATAGAATAAACAAACAACAAACTCCATTTCAGATTTATGTAATTAACAAACTTTACTTAATATATTTGTAAATCTTAATTTATATCTATCTGGAATATTATACCCCAAACTGAAGAGTACACATTATTTCAGAGTATGCGTAGTACTTGGACAAAAGTTTACCATATTATGGAATATAAGTAAACCTCAACAAACTTCAGAGTATGGAAATCACAATGGATTTTTTTAAAATTAATTTTTATTGGAGTATAGTTGATTTATAATGTTGTGTTAGTTTCTGCTGTACAGCAAAGTGAATCAGTTATACATATATACACTCTTTTTTAGATTCTATTCCCATATACATATGAATATTTTAACTGAACTTGGTAGAATTAAGCAAAAAATCAACAAAAATATTGGGAAAACCCCACAAATGTTTGAATTTTAGGTAATGCACTCCTAAATAACTCATGATACTTAAGGTAAATTACAATACAGATTAAATTATTTTCAACTGAATGATAGCTAAATACAAACTATCAAAAACTATTCAAAAAAAACTATCAAAATGAAGTTAAAGATATACTAAAAAAATATGAATAATCTTAAATGAATCTACTGGAAAACAAAAACTGAAAATCAGTAATATAATTATTTATCTCAAAAAGTTTAAAAAAGGAACAAAAATTAAAGCATTAAAACTAAAGGAGGTAGAAAGAAATAAAGGATAGAAATAATGAATTAAAGAATATGCAAGAGCAAGAACTAAAAAGCCAAAATTTGTTTTTTTTGTGAAAATTAGTAAAATTATTAACTTCATAGTAAGATAAATAAAAAACAGAGAAGTCACAAATATTGAAATCAGAAATAAAATTGGAACTTTACTCACATATTTTTATTTACTTTTGTTTTTTAACTGGGGTACAGTTGTTTTACAACGTTGTATTAGTTTCTACTATAAAGCAAGGTGGAGTAGAGTTTACTCACATCTTATGCACATTAAAATATAGAGAATATAAGAAAAATGTATGTCATTAAATTAAAAACTTAAATGAAGTAGACAACTTCCCTAAAAATACAGCTCATCACAGCTGATACAAGAAAAAGAAAATCTGAGGTGCCTTATATCAATTTAAAAAGTTGAATCTATAATTGGAAAAAAATTTTTCCACAAAGAAAACTCCAAGTCGATATGGCTTCTCCAATGAATTCTTCTGAACATTAAAGAAAGAAATTGTTTTTCAAAAAAACCTATAGAATTAAAGCAAAGTGCACACTTCCAGATCTTTTAAGCAGGTAGCAAAAGTGTTGATACAAAAGACCTGAAAAGGATATTTCCTGATCTAAGGAACTCTTTTGAAAATAAATGCTAAAAGCTTAACATATGCTCACCTTATTTTTTATAAAGAAGGCAAGAATATACAATGAAGAAAAGACAGCCTCTTCAATAAGTGATGCTGGGAAAGCTGGACAGCTACATGTAAAAGAATGAAATTAGAACACTCCCTAAAACCACACACAAAAATAAACTCAAAATGGATTAAAGACCTAAACGTAAGGCCAGACAATATAAAACTATTAGGGGAAGACATAGGCAGAACACTCTATGACATAAATCACAGCAAGATACTTTTTGACCCACCTCTTAGAGAAATGGAAATGAAAACAAAAATAAACAAATGGAACCTAATGAAACTTAAAATCTTTTGCACAGCAAAGGAAACCATAAACAAGACCAAAAGACAACACTCAGTATGGGAGAAAATATTTGCAAATGAAGCAACTGACAAAGGATTAATCTCCAAAATTTACAAGCAGCCCATGGAGCTCAATATCAAAACAACAAACAAACCAATCCAAAAATGGGCAGAAGAGCTAAATAGACATTTCTCCAAAGAAGATATACATATTGCCAACAAACACATGAAAGCATACTCAACATCACTAATCATTAGACAAATGCAAATCAAAACTACAATGAGGTAATCACCTCACACCAGTCAGAATGGCCATCTTCAGAAAATCTAGAAACAATAAATGCTGGAGAGGGTGTGGAGAAAAAGGAACACTATTGCACTGTTGGTGGGAATGTAAATTGATACAGCTGTTATGGAGAACAGTACGGAGGTTCCTTAAAAAACTAAAAATAGAATTACCATATGACCCAGCAATCCCACTCCTGGGCATATACCCTGAAAAAAATCATAATTCAAAAATCTACATGTGGGATGTTGGCTGCTCCCGCTGCCACTGCCGCTCTCAGTGCTGCTCCGGGACTCGGCTGCTCGCACCCTGCACTGTTGGGACGTTTCTGAGGCGGTGGAGATGCACACTGCAGCCAGGGGCTCGGCCGGGCCATACAGGCCTGCACAGCCTGAGTTTTACTGAGATAATTCATATACTATACAATTCACCCATTTAAAGTGCACAGTTCAGAGAGGGGGAAGATGGCGGAAGAGTAAGACGCGGAGATCACCTTCCTCCCCACAGATACATCAGAAATACATCCACACGTGGAACAACTCCTACAGAACACCTACTGAACGCTGGCAGAAGAACTAAGACCTCCCAAAAGGCAAGAAATTCCCCACATACCTGGGTAGGGCAAAAGAAAAAGGAATAAACAGAGACAAAAGAATAGGGACGGGACCTGCACCAGTGGGAGGAAGCCATGAAGGAGGAAAGGTTTCCACACACTAGAAGCCCCTTCCTGGGCAAAGAAGAAAGTGGTGGAGCGGGGGAGCTTCGGAACCACGGAGGACAGCGCAGCCACAGGGGTGCGGAGGGCAAAGCGGGGAGATTCCCGCACAGAGGATTGGTGCCAACCGGCACTCACCAGCCCAAGAGGCTTGCCTGCGCACCGGCCGGGGCAGGTGGAGCTGGGAGCTGAGGCTCGGGCTTCGGTCGAAGCGCAGGGAGAGGACTGGCAGCGTGAACACAGCCTGAAGAGGTTAGTGCACCACGGCTAGCCGGGAGGGAGTCCGGGAAGAAGTCTGGACCTGCTGAAGAAGCAAGAGACTTTTTCGTCCCTCTTTGTTTCCTGGTTCACTAGGAGAGGGGATTAAGAGCGCTGCTTAAAGGAGCTCCAGAGGCGGGCGCAAGCCGCAGCTAACAGCACGGATCACAGAGACGGGCATGAGATGCTAAGCCCGCTGCTGCTGCCACCAAGAAGCCCATGTGTGAGCACAGGTCACTCTCCACACCTCCTTTCCGGGAGCCTGTGTAGCCTGCCACTGCCAGGGTCCCGTGACCCAGGGACAACTTCCCCAGGAGAACGCACACACACCTCAGGCGGGTGCAATATCACGCCAGCCTCTGCTGCCGCAGGCTCACCCAGCACTCCCTCCCCCTCCCTCCCCCTGGCATGAGTGAGCCAGAGCCCCCGAATCAGCAGCCCCTTAAACCCCATCCTGTCTGAATGAAGAACAGACCTACACGCAGAGGCAGGGTAAAATCCAAAGCTGAACCCCGGGAGCTATGCAAACAAAGAAGAGAAAGGGAAATCTCTCCCAGCAGCCTCAGGAGCAGCGGATTAAATCTCCACAATCAACTTTTTTATTTTCTTTTTATTTTTTTTTTTTGGCGGTACGCAGGCCTCTCACTGTTGTGGCCATTCCCATTGTGGAACACAGGATCTGGACGCGCAGGCTCAGCAGCCATGGCTCACGGGACCAGCCGCTCCACAGCATGAGGGATCTTCCCGGACCGGGGCATGAACCCGTGTCCCCTGCATCAACAGGGGGACTCTCAACAACTAAGCCACCAGGGAAGCCCTCCACAATCAACTTGATGTACCCAGCATCTGTGGAATACCTGAATAGACAACGAACCATCCCAAATTGAGGAGGTGGACTTTGAGAACAAGATTTATTATTTTTTCCCCTTTTCATCTTTTTGTGAGTGTGTATGTGTATGCTTCTGTGTGAGATCTTGTCTGTATAGCTTTGCTTTCACGATTTGTCCTAGGGTTTTAACCATCCATTTTTAATTTTTTTATATATATATTTTTTTAACTTTTGAAAAAGATTTTTTCTTAATAATTTTTTTATATTAATAACTTTATTTTATTTTATCTTCTTTCTTTCTTTCTTTCCTTCCTTCCTTCCTTCCTTCCTTCCTTCCTTCCTTCCTTCCTTCCTTCCTTCCTTTCTTTCTTTCTTTCTTTCTTTCTTTCTTTCTTTCTTTTTCTTTCTTTCTTTCTTTCTTTCTTTCTTTCTTTCTTTCTTTCTTTCTTTCTTTCTTTCTTTCTTTCTTTCTTTCTTTCTTTCTTTCTTTCTTTCTTTCTACTTTTTCTCCCTTTTATTCTGAGCCGTGTGGATGAAAGGCTCTTGGTGATGCAGCCAAGAGTCAGTGCTGTGCATCGGAGATGGGAGAGCCAACTTCAGGACACAGGTCCACAAGAGACTTCCCAGCTCCATGTAACATCAAATGGGGAAAATCTCCCAGAAATCTCCATCTCAACACAAACACCCAGCCTCACTCAATGACCAGAAAGCTACAGTGCTGGACACCCTATGCCAAAAAACTAGCAAGACAGGAACACAACACAACCCATTAGAATAGAGGCTGCCTAAAATCATAATAAGTCCACAGACACCCCAAAACACACCACCAGACATGGACCTGCCCACCAGAAAGACAAGATCCAGCCTCATCCACCAGAACACAGGCACTAGTCCCCTGCACAAGGAAGCCTACACAACCTACTGAGCCAACATTAGCCACTGGGGACAGACACCAAAAACAATGGGAAATACGAACCTGCAGGCTGCAAAAAGGAGACCCCAAACACAGTACAATAAGCAAAATGAGAAGGCAGAGAAACACACAGCAGATGAAGGAGCAAGATAAAAACCCAGCAAACCTAACAAATGAAGAGGAAATAGGCAGTCTACCTGAAAAAGAATTCAGAATAATGATAGTAAAGATGATCCAAAATCTTGGAAATAGAATAGAGAAAATGCAAGAAACATTTAACAAGGACCTAGAAGAACTAAAGATGAAACAAGCAATGATGAACAACACAATAAATGAAATTAAAAATACTCTAGATGGGATCAATAGCAGAATAACTGAGACAGAAGAACGGATAAGTGACCTGGAAGATAAAATAGTGGAAATAACTACTGCAGAGCAGGATAAAGAAAAAAGAATGAAAAGAACTGAGGACAGTCTCAGAGACTTCAGGGACACATTAAATGCACCAATATTCGAATTATAGGGGTTCCACAAGAAGAAGAGAAAAAGAAAGGGACTAAGAAAATATTTGAAGAGATTATAGTTGAAAACTTCCCTAATATGGGAAAGGAAATAGTTAATCAAGTTCAGGAAGCACAGAGAGTCCATACAGGAAAAATCCAAGGAGAAACACGCCAAGACACATATTAAACAATCAAAAATTAAATACAAAGAAAACATATTAAAATCAGCAAGGGAAAATCAACAAATAACACACATGGGAATCCCCATAAGGTTAACAGCTGATCTTTCAGCAGAAACTCTGCAAGCCAGAAGGGACTGGCAGGACATATTTAAAGTGATGAAGGAGAAAAACCTGCAACCAAGATTACTCTACCCAGCAAGGATCTCATTCAGATTTGATGGAGAAATTAAAAACTTTCCAGACAAGCAAAAGCTGAGAGAGTTCAGCACCACCAAACAGCTTTACAACAAATGCTAAAGGATCTACTCTAGGCAAGAAACACAAGGAACAAAAAGACCTATAATAACAAACCCAAAACAATTAAGAAAATGGTAATAGGAACATATATATCAATAATTACCTTAACTGTAAATGGATTAAATGCTCCCACCAAAATACACAGACTAGCTGAATGGATACAAAAACAAGAACCATATATATGCAGTCTAAAAGAGACTCACTTCAGACCTAGGGACACATACAGACTGAAAGTGAGGGGATGGAAAAAGATTTTCCATGCAAATGGAAATCAAAAGAAAGCTGGAGTAGCAATTATCATATCAGACAAAATAGACTTTAAAATAAAGACTATTAGAAGAGACAAAGAAGGACACTACATAATGATCAAGGGATCAATCCAAGAGGAAGATATAACAGCTGTATTTATGCACCTAACATAGGAGCACCTCAATACATCAGGCAACTACTAACAGCCATAAAAGGGGAAATAGACAGTAACACAATCATAGTAGGGGACTTTAACACCCCACTTTCACCAATGGACAGATCATCCAAAATGAAAATAAATAAGGAAACACAAGCTTTAAATGATACATTAAACAAGGTGGACTTCATTGATATTTATAGGACATCCCATCCGAAAACAACAGAATGCACATTTTCCTCAAGTACTCATGGAACATTCTCCAGGATAGATCATATCTTGGGTCACAAATCAAGCCTTGGTAAATTTAAGAAAATTGAAATTGTATCAAGTTTCTTTTCTGACCACAACACTATGAGACTAGATATCAATTAAAAGAAAAGATCTATAAAAATACAAACACATGAAGGCTAAATAATACACTACTTAGCGAAGTGATCACTGAAGAAATCAAAGAAGAAATTAAAAAATACCTAGAAACAAATGACAATGGAGACATGATGAACCAAAACCTATGGGATGCAGCAAAAGCAGTTCTAAGAGGGAAGTTTAGAGCAATACAATCCTAACTTAAGAAACAGGAAACATCTCGAATAAACAACCTAACCTTGCACCTAAAGCAATTAGAGAAAGAATAACAAAAAAACCCCAAAGTTAGCAGAAGGACAGAAATCATAAAGATCAGATCAGAAATAAATGAAAAAGAAATGAAGGAAAAGATAGCAAAGACAAATAAAACTAAAAGCTGGTTCTTTGAGAATATAAACAAAATTGATAAACCATTAGCCAGACTCATCAAGAAAAAAAGGGAGAAGACTCAAATCAGTAGAATTAGAAATGAAAAAGGAGAAGTAACAACTGACACTGCAGAAATACAAAAGATGATGAGAGATTACTACAAGCAACTCTATGCCAAAAAAATGGACAACCTGGAAGAAATGGACAAATTCTTAGAAATGCACAACCTGCCAAGACTGAATCAGTAAGAAATAGAAATATGAACATACCTATCACAAGCAATGAAATTGAAACTGTGATTAAAAATCTTCCAACAAACAAAAACCCAGGACCACATGGCTTCAGGCGAATTCTATCAAACCTTTAGAGAAGAGCTAACACTTAGCCTTCTCAAACTCTTCCAAGATATAGCAGAGGGAGGAACACTCCCAAACTCACTACAAGGCCACCATCACCCTGATACTAAAACCAGACAAGGATGTCACAAAGAAAGAAAACAAGCCAATATCACTGATGAACATAGATGCAAAAATCCTCAACAAAATACTAGCAAACAGAATCCAACAGCACATTAAAAGGATCATACACCACGATCAAATGGAGTTTATTCCAGGAATGCAAGGATTCTTCAATATGCGCAAATCAATCAATGTGATACACCATATTAAAATATTGAAGGAGAAAATCCATATGGTCATCTCAATAGATGCAGAGAAAGCTTTCGACAAAATTCAACACCCATTTATGATAAAAACCCTCCAGGAACTAGCACAGAGGGAACTTTCCTCAACATAATAAAGGCCATATATGACAAACCCACAGCCAACATTGTCCTCAATGGTGAAAAACTGAAAGCATTTCCACTAAGATCAGGAAGAAGACAAGGTTGCCCACTCTCACCACTCTTATTCAACATAGTTTCAGAAGCTTTAGCCACAGCAATCAGAGAAGAAAAAGAAATAAAAGAAATCCAAATCGGAAAAGAAGAAGTAAAGCTGTCACTGTTTGCAGATGACATGATACTATACATAGAGCATCCTAAAGATGCTACCAGAAAACTACTAGAGCTAATCAATGAGTTTGATAAAGTAGCAGATTATGCAATTAATGCACAGAAATCTCTGGCATTCCTATACACTAATGATGAAAAATCTGAAAATGAAATCAAGAGAACACTCCCATTTACTATTGCAGCAAAAAGAATAAAATATCTAGGAATAAACCTACCTAAGGAGACAAAAGACCTGTATGCAGAAAAATATAAGACACTGATGAAAGAAATTAAAGATTATACAAATAGATGGAGAGATATACCATGTTATTGGATTGGAAGAATGAACATTGTGAAAATGACTCTACTACCCAAAGCAATCTACAGATTCAATGCAATCCCTATCAAACTACTGCTGGCATTTTTCACAGAACTAGAACAAAAAATTTTCACAATGTGTATGGAAATACAAAAGACCCTGAATAGTCAAAGCAGTCTTGAGAACGAAAAATGGAGCTGGAAGAATCAGGCTCCCTGACTGCAGACTATACTGCAAAGTTACAGTAATCAAGACAGTATGCTACTGGCACAAAAACAGAAATATAGATCAATGGAACAGGATAGAAAGCTCAGAGATAAACCCACGCACATATGGTCACCTTATCTTTGATAAAGGAGGCAGGAATGTACAGTGGAGAAAGGACAGCCTCTTCAATAAGTCGTGCTGGGAAAACTGGACAGGTACATTTAAAAGTAGAGATTAGATCACTCCCTAACACCATACACCGAAATAAGATCAAAGTGGATTATAGACCTAAATGTAAGGCCAGAAACTATCAACCTCTTAGAGGAAAACATAGGCAGAAAACTCTATGACATAAATTACAGCAAGATCCTTTTTGACCCACCTCCTAGAGAAATGGAAATAGAAACAAAAATAAACAAATGGGACCTAATGAAACTGCAAAGCTTTTGCACAGCAAAGGAAACCATAAACAAGACGAAAAGAGAACCCTCAGAATGGGAGAAAATATTTTCAAATGAAGCAACTGACAAAGGATTAATCTCCAAAAGTTACAAGCAGCTCAATAACAAAAAAACAAACAACCCAATCCAAAAATGGGCAGAAGATCTAAATAGACATTTCTCCAAAGAATATATACAGACTGGCAACAAACACATGAAAGAATGCTCAACATCATTAATCATTATAGAAATGCAAATCAGAACTACAATGAGTTCTCACACCAGTCAGAATGGCCATCATCAAAAAATCTAGAAACAATAAATGCTGGAGAGGGTGTGGAGAAAAGGGAACACTCTTGCACTGCTGGTGGGAATGTGAATTGGTACAGCCACTATGGAGGTTCCTTCAACAACTACAAATAGAACTACCATATGACCCAGCAATCTCAGTACTGGGCATATACTCTGAGAAACCATAATTCAAAAAGAGTCATGTACCAAAATGTTCATTGCAGCTCTACTTACAATAGCCAGGAGATGGAAGCAACCTAAGTGTCCATCATCAGCTGAATGGATAAAGAAGATGTGGCATATATATACAATGGAATATTACTCAGTCATAAAAAGAAACGAAATTGAGCTATTTGTAATGAGGTGGATGGACATAGAGTCTGTCATACAGAGTGAAGTAAGTCAGAAAGAGATAGGCAAATACCGTATGCTAACACATATATATGGAATTTAAGAAAAAAAAGAAAAAGAATGTCATGAAGAACCTAGGGGCAAGACAGAAACAAAGACACAGACCTACTAGAGAATGGACTTGAGGATATGGGGAGGGTGAAGGGTAAGCTGTGACAAAGTAAGAGAGTGGCATGGACATATATACACTACCAAACATAAAATAGATAGCTAGTGGGAAACAGCCACATAGCACAGGGAGATCAGCTCGTTGACTTGTGAATACCTAGAGGGGTGGGATAGGGAGGGTGGGAGGGAGGGAGATGCAAGAAGAGATATGGGTACATATGTATGTGTATAACTGATTCACTTTTTTATAAAGTAGAAACTAACACACCATTGTAAAGCAATTATACTCCAATAAAGATGTTAATTTAAAAAAAAAAAAGAAATGCTAAAGGTTTAAACAAAACATCAGCAAAACAAATCTAGAAGTATGTGTAATAAGAAAAATCCATCCATCATTACCAACTAGGAGCTTGTTTCAGGAATATAAATTTGGTTTAACATGCAGAAATCACTCAATGTAATTCTCAATATTAACAGAAAAATCCTTAAATTCTATATGCTCTCTCAATAAATGGAGGAAAACCATTTGCTATAATTCAGCACCCACGAATAGGTTTGTAGCACACAAGGAATAGAAGATCTCTTCCTTAGTCTGAGAAATACTAACAATAAAAAATTTCACTAATTCTCATATAGTCTCTCCCTGAAAGATCAGAAATGAGTAAACGATTCCTCCGAATGTCCATTTCTATTCAGCATCGTGCTGGAGCTCGTGCAATAAAGTAATAAAAAGAAATAAAAGTCATAGAGGTTAGAAAGAATGCAGTAAAACCTATTACTATTCACAGAGGGCATAATTTTGTAAGTAAAAGTGTGGAGAAATCTCCAGATAAATTATTAATCTTACTAAATGAATTCATCACATTTGCTGGTAGTACATGCTATACAAAGTATACAAAATCAATATACAAAATAACAACACAATAGAGAAATCAATTTTTTCCTATAAACAAAAAATAACTAACTAGAAAATGCAATTTTAAAAGATACCATTTATAAGAGCCTCAAAAATATTGAATATCTAGGAAAATTTTAATGAGAGATGCAAATAACTTCTCCATAGAAAATCATAAAATATAAAAATATTGAAAAATAATCTAAATAAATGGAAGGATAAACCATATTCATAGAAGAATGAGTATTATAAAGATGTGAATTTTCTCTAAAATTGTTGTATGTATTCTATGCATTCCCAATCAAAATCTCAGCATCGTTTTTGTGAAGGCTGACAAGCTGATATTAAAATTTACATGAAAATGCAATGGGCCCCAAATAGCCAAGATGATATTGAAGAAGAACAGATTTAAAGGATTACACTCTACCAGCTATCAAATCTTATTATAAACCTTCAGTAAACAAAACAGTACAATATTGGTACAAAGAAAAATAGATCAAGAAAACAGAATTAAAAGTTGAAAAACTGACCTACACATATATGGACTCATGATGTATGAGTGGCCCTTCTGCATATGAAAGGATTGCTTTTTCTATAAATGGTTCTGAGTATATTGATATCTACATGTAATAAATGAAATTTGATTGCTACATCACACCATACACAAATATTAAACCCAGGTCAATTATAAATCTAAATATAAAAGATGAAAATTAAATCTCCCATCATTATGACTCTGGAGTAGATAAGCATGTCTTGAACAAATTCCCTCAAATATATTAAACATGAATGGAAAGTTTGATAAATTAAACAACCCTAAAATTAAGGTACATCAAAAGAGTATGAAAATAATGCCACAGAGAGAAGATAGTTTTAAAGGTCAGTTTGCATAATTTTTTCTTACAGTTAATGGGTTTTGTTGTTGCTGCTGCTATTGCTTTTATTGCTTTTAACTTACTTTTTATTGAAGTATCACACATGTAGAAAAATGTTCAAATATACCACCAGACAAAATGTACACACCCTCAAGGCCAAGTGTATACAACATATACACAACTGTACGTGTGGTCTTAAGTAAGACCAAGAAACAGAATATGACCAGAATCTCAACAGCTCTCATCACATTTCCTTTCCACCAATGTGTGACCAAAAGCAAACCCGTATCCTGATTAGTAACACCATAGACTATTACTTACCTCTTTTTAACTTTATTTAAGTGGAATCAAAATGCGTGTGTTATTTTGTGTCTGACTTCTTTCTCCCACCATTATGTTCCTGAGTCCTTCCGTGTTGTATGTATAGCTGTAGTTCTATAATTTTCCTTCCTGTATAGTGTTCCAATGCATGATTAGATTATGATTTACCTACAATCCATGGACGTTTTTGTTGGTTCTAATTCAAGACTATTGTAAACAATAGTCTATTAACATTTGTGTGTGTGCCTTTTGGTGGACATACGTATGGGTTTCTGGCAGTTATAGATCTGAGACAAATTGCTCTCTGAGGTATGCATATGACCACTGTTAATACATAGCTGCTAAAATATTTACCAAAATGCTGGCTGCACCACAGTTCTTAATCTCACCAGTGGATGTGAGTGTCCTAGTTGCTCTATGTATTTGCTAATACTTGGTAGTGTCAGTCTTTTTTTTAAATGTTAGATATTTTATTGAGTCAAGTTTAACATGTTCATTGGCCCTTTAGAAATGGAAGAGAACATACCTCTCCAGAATTTTTGTCATTTTAAGGAAGTCTTATTAAAAATTTTATGGGGCAATTTGTTGGCTACTTCAGGATGTGATTTCTTTCGGAAGTAACATGATGGTTCTCTGGTTTAAATCTGGACTTGTTTTAAAACTAGGTATTCTTCAAATTAATCCAGCCATTTCTCTCACTTCTTCCTATAGTAGTTTTAAACATTTTTATATTTTTAACCATCTGATATAGTCTCTTGTACATTAAATTATACATATCATGAGTGAATCTAATTTTATCTTTTATCTTCTAAATTCAGGGCCTCTATTCTGAATATAGAAGATGCCCAGTGAATGATTGCTGAGTGACAGATTGATTATGTGAAATTTGCATGACTTATTTTGTTTTTGACATTAGAGAATTTATCATGACTATTTGATCCTGGAAAGAAAAAAAAAATCAATATAGGTAACTCATGCTACCTACTACTCCTTTGGCCCTTTATATCTTTTCTGCTCACATAAATCCCTGAAATCGTGTCTGAGAGTGTCTTAGATGAAGACTGAAAACAACAGAATGACCTTTTAGATAATAGGATGGACCACATCAAATGTGTTTGCACCTAAGCTTGAGAATGAAGGAAAACCTTCCTGTCTGAGCATAGGTATTACAATTATGAAAAGATCAATCTCTTACAAACCATGTTGATTTCTATTTTATGGCAATTTATATTTAATAAACCTAAGTGGATCTGCTACTTATTACTACATGCTTAACTTTACTAAATAATTTTAAATCCTATTTTCTTTCCTACCTCTGAATATAGTGGCAATAACTGAGTAAGTAAGTATAAGGAAAGGCCATTTGCATCTTCCCCAGATCTTACTAATTTTAGGCTTGTCTAAGATCGTGACATTCCCATGAAGTCTGATAATATTGTACACTAACACTTTTTTAAAAATAGCTTTTTTAATTTTCAAAAATGCATCTTTGTCTCCCAATCGGCCTTATAAAATATATCTCATTTTTCTTGGATCTTAAGACATTCAGTTCTCCAAATCACTGCTGAAAGCATGGAGGTATAAAAACATTGTTTTCTGAAATAAAAATAAAAATTAAAAGATAGCCTACATTTTTAAATCCTTAATTCATTTATATTAAAAATCTCTTCAAACATAAATAGATTTTATAGAGGTAAATATCATATATTTTAAAATTAAAAAACCTAATTCAGATTTCAGCTTCAATATCCTTTAAACTTGGGCAAGTCACTTAACCTTGCTGTGCTTCAGCTTTGACTGAAGACTGAGATACTTGTACCTATCTCATAGGATTGTTTTAATGAACATAAAAATACTTGGCACAGAGCTTGCAGCAGGAATGCATGATAGATATTCACTAAAAATTATACATTTTTCAACAGAGTGAAACAATAAAATTTTCCACAAATTATCTCTGTCACCCAACAATATAGACTTCTAGTACTGGGTATTTTAAGATTTCACTGGAGACTGTGATCTTTGTTTGTTAGATAAACTTGACCTACGATCTATGATCAATAAACATGTCCTAGTTTTAGGGCTCACACTGAATAAGGTAAGGTGACATCCTTTCAGAGAACATGTCAGAGAAAGTGAGACTTTTTATTCTTAATGAAAAGAAAGAAAAAAAGTATTTTAAAGAATATGTACCTGGCTCTTCTAGACGAGAAGAGCAATGGCATAAACGGCCACAGTTGTTCAAAATTCACATCCCATGGATTCAGTGAGAAGTCCCAAGGAAATAGGAATTATGCAGTGCATTTTAATAAGTGAATATGTAAAGACTGTATTAATTAATTGACTATTTGACTAAGTAATATTCATACCCTAGTGAATGAGTATGAAAGTGAATTACATGCAAATGAATGTAAATACTTGCACATTGACAAAGAGAGGATGCTCTTTGAAGCAACTATTAGTATTGTTAAGTTTTTAATTATAAGCGGAGGCCAAATGTTTGTCAGAATAGATCTTTGAAGTAAAAAAGGAAATAATTTGATATACAAAAATTTGTTTAGGAAAATGGGTTAGGACACATATGTTTTGTGGAAGATGGTGGACAATTAACAAAGATAGAGAAATTAATCACAGTAGGACAAGCAGAGTGGAGGCGAGAAGTTTATAAATTCCATTTTGAACACATTACATTTGATGTGTTTAAGGAACATCCATCAGCAACAGCAACAGAATGCATGATTAAAGATAGAAACTCGCCTAAGGTGATGTAACATTTATTAAAGGGGAAGCTTGTTATGTTAAAATAGCTCACGATGGCTTGTCTTTAGTTTGTCATTCACCACTTCGTAATTTTGCCAGTCTTGGTAATCTTTTTCCTTTAATGACTGAGTCCTTTGTTTTTTCTTCTTTTCCTTTCATTCATTTTGTTGTTGTTCAAATAATGCTTTATGATAACTGAACCTGCTATAGTAGGGTCATACATTTCTAATTTGAAAAGACAGGAAGTAGACACTTGTTTAGAAATCAACAACCCTGACACTTTTAGTTGTGAAAGTGGGAGTTTCTTTTAATTCTGTTCCCCATTAAAACAAAGAAGATGATCCATTTTATATGGATAATTTGTCCTTGCTTCTCGTCTTGAAAGAGTATTATTCTCTCTCCACACATTTCTAATTTTGTTACAGTAACTTAAAATGTTGAAAATGTATATTTAATTTTTTTCTGGTCAAAGATTAAAAAGTATCCTTAATAGAACATCTAAGTCTATACTTATTATTATAAATAAAAGTGATTGAAATTTTTAAATTTCATACATTTTTGCTTAGTTACTGAAATATGTGTAGATGACTAGTGTAAGTAGGATATTGACTGGACCTTGTTTTTCAGAAAAATTGTGTCTTTTTCCCATTGCTAACTCATATCACATCCCAGAATGACACTATTGTTGAGCTGGGAAAGAGCCTAGGGGCATGGGAGTTGTGAAAAGTAGCAATCACCTGGGTTAATAATGGAAAATATTAAATTACCTGATCTTTCTCACTGACTCACAGCTCCGAGTAAAGGATGTTGTACAGAGATGAAGTAAATTCCCTGTTATTCCAGGCATATGCCTTGAAGCTGGGTAAGGGGTCAGGGGTTGGTTCTGAAGCAGGGAAAGCACAGAGGCTAGTATGTGGTATGGACCTTGGTCTGGTTGGCTAGACATGAACTAGAAAGGAAGTCTTCGAGGTGATTTTTTGGGTAATGGCATTCAGATGACTGAGCCACACTTGAGTTTCTGCCTGAATTCTTATTCATTCATTCATTCTTTAACATATATTTATTGAAGGTAATATTTGCTTGCAAAAATCCCTTACACGTTTTAACATATCATTGTTCATTTTGTGCCAAAATACAAAACTATATATTGCGGTTTGGATTCTTTTAATCTCTTTCCAAATATCATGTATCCATTCATGTTAAGTGGAAACATATAGAAATAATATATGTCAGTCACTATGCCAGGTGATGGTGAAAATATTTTGATGTCATTCCTTGAATACTGCCCCCTCCACATGCTGGAATAGATCAATTCAGGAGAAATAATGTAATTTCCCTAACTCATCTTTTTGTTAACTCATATTAGACACTATAAATTCATTTTAATTCATTTAAATGGATTTCATTTAAATTCAAGCATAAACTCTTTTTAATTCATATTATACATTTTGAAAAATATCTTGATGCTTCTGGATTAGATAATTGCTGCTGGCCTATAAATCAAGAGTAATGAGGTTCTAAGGATCTCAAATTCTTTTTCCGTTGTTGACTTTGTTATTATTAGTATTATAGAGATATTAGTGCAAATGCCACCTATAAAAACAAATTACTTATTAAGTTTACGCTATTAGTCAAATCTTAGTAGCTGTTTATATCTAGGTCTATATACTACAGAATTTAAAATGGAATGAAGAAAATTTAAAAAGCTTTCAGTTGTTTAATTGTTAATTGTTGTTTTCTATCTTTTTTAGAAAAAAAAGATATTTATCTATCTTTCTAGATAAATAATCTAGAAAGAGTTAAGAATACAAATGAATTTATTGTCTAAGAAAGTTGTTTCCACTTCATACAGCAAGTTGAATGAGACCTCAACAGAAAAATGGAATGTAGATGAGATCTCAGGGGCTATTTGTCTGATGGCTGCAAAACAATGGAACATGTTATTGGAAAAAAATTTGGTTCACTTATAATGAACCAAAACGTTAACTAGTTATCAACTAGTAATTTACTGAGGAAGTCAATGTGGTTCCAGTGGAAAAGAATGGATGTAATGAGTATTAGGACCCTGAATTTTCAGTAGTCATGGACTACAAGGTGCAGGATATCTTACCTTTCCATCTATATTGTGAGTTAAGGATGCTATAAAACAGCATCACAGACTGAATTTACAAGCTCAGGGTGACCAAATCCTGTAATACTACACTACACAGTGAACTTTTATATTTTTATTTATAAAACTCATATTCTTTCAAAATTGGAACTAAAAATTCTTTGTTCTCCAGGTTTTAACTTTCTTCTTTGAACTCACATAAAAATTTCAAACATTTTTTTCTGCCCCTATTCTGCTTGAATTATTTCCCCCAGTCTATCAATCTTCATGTTCTGCTATGAATCCTCATGTGTCTCTGCTGTGACTCTGGTATTTATCGCTACTCTGGTAGTCCTCTCTCTACTTCAACTGTGACTTTTGCCCTGCTCTGGGTCTTAACTGACTCCTCTCTCACTGTCTGTTTGCACCACAATGCCTTAGGCCCAACAAACCAAGCCACTGAATCATCTTCCAGACTCTAACCAGGGCCCAAATAATGTCTTGTCTTCCAACTGTCAAAGGACTAACTTATTTGGATAAATATAATTGTTATGTCCATCTTTATATATCTTCTCTGAACTCTCTGTCCCAGGATATTGATGCCTCCATTATATAGATTTATCTATACTCTTAAATCTCAATTTCATTTTGTTTAGTTCCATTTATCTTTCCTTCTTCCCTGTTCCTTGTTCACAATATAAATTGACTTCTCATTTTTAATTGCCCCTCTTCTCCCCACCAAGGATAACCAAGAACATCTGCTTTGAATCAAGGATTCACACCATAGGGAAACTAGAGAGGAATACAATGCAGCACCTGTCTTCAGAATAATATGGTTTCCATGGGAATAGGATACAACTATAGGAACACACAAGGACAGTCTATAGTCAAATATTTAATTCTCTGTGATTGGTTAGGTATATGTACAAGAATATCTTTTTATGCAGTACCAAATTCCTCATTCAAACACAGATCTAAAACAATTAATCATGTTACAGAAAATTAGGATGGGTTTTTGTGTGTGTGCACACACACACACACACATACACACATTCAAAAGGTGCAGGAGAGATATTGGAGTCAGATAGAACTGGATTCTAGTTCAGGTTCCAACATGGAATAGTTCTGTGTCTTGAGTCAACCTATTTCAGTGATACAAAACTAATGAGGACACTAATTCTTACCCCATGGAATTATTGTAAAAATTAACTGAAATACTCATGTTGATCTCTCCATGCCTGACTCCCAGTAAGCAATCAATAATTATTGCCCAATTGAATGAGTGTCAACCACTTATTACTAGTGTATAACCTTGCTAGTCACTTAAACCTCTCTTAAGCCCTACCTGTAACACTGGGATAAAAATAGTACTGAGCTCATAGAAAGCTGGAAGAGCTAAGTGAGAAAATCCAAGTAACAGAAAAATGTCTGGCATCTAATGGGTATACTCAGTAAACATCAATTATTACTATTATTAGATTATGCTAATTCTCCCTTGTTTTACTCCATCCATATCTCAAAATTTAAATTCTATCACTTTTATAAAATACACACATTACATTTGAAATAAGAAAAGTTAGTTTTTGTTTGCTTTTTTTTTTTAGTTTTATTTTTTTAGTTTTTTTAATAATAAAAAAAAAAGTTTCAGTTATCTCCACATCCTGTTTTCTGGGATTTGATATCACTCCACAAGCTCAGATGGCTCAGAGCTTGAACATAAAAGTACAGTGAATTTAAATGTGGCTAAACTTCCCTAATTCCATAAGAATCAATTTTTTTCTTTCATACTCCAACTTAAAGAAACAGAAAGCACTTTAGAGCACTTTGATTTATATTTTACTGTAATATGGGCTTAACCAAGGCCATGAAGCCACAGTGTGAAAAAGAAAAAGAAGAAAGGAAGGAGAAAATCAAGAAGAAAGGTATGAGGATCAGCACACTCTCTAAAGATATATGCATTGGTGACATTTGACAACTGTTGCTCTGATAAACCTCCCAATGATTCTCTGACCTGATGTCCCTGAATTTAACACGCATTAAAACTTGTTGGCCCCTCCCATTGCACATCAGTGCCCAATTAGGGAAGAAGGTGTGTGTTGGGGACCAAATGAAAATGCTCTGTCAACGATAATCATGCAAAGTAGGGCTTACCAAACATTCCAAGTGCAAATACATGTATGTAAGGCAAAAAATATCAAAGGCATTTAATAGCAGTTATAGTTAAAAGAAGTTATGCTGAACAGAAATTATACTTTTAGTTTCTGTTGATCAAGAAAATGCTAATTACAATTTCAATGGATTATCTTAAAATGTTTAAATGTGTTTACAGTGTGTTAA
The DNA here is from genome assembly GCF_964374135.1 of Grampus griseus. Classification (NCBI taxonomy): domain Eukaryota; kingdom Metazoa; phylum Chordata; class Mammalia; order Artiodactyla; family Delphinidae; genus Grampus; species Grampus griseus. Next base: position 41,802,120 of record NC_139004.1, on the reverse strand, counting down.
TTATAACATCATTCTTCATACATTCGAAAAACATATGTATATGGAATTGTATTTATTTATTTATTTTTGCCAAACAAAAGAGCCATAGTTTTTACTTATTTTTTTTTCATTTTAACATCTTTATTGGAGTATAATTGCTTTACAATGGTATGTTAGTTTCAGCTTCACAACACAATGAATCAGTTATATATATACATATGTTCCCATATCTCTTCCCGCTTTCATCTCCCTCCCTCCCACCCTCCCTATCCCACCCCTCGGTCACAAAGCACCGAGCTGATCTCCCTGTGCTATGCGGCTGCTTCCCACTAGCTATCTACCTTAGGTTTGGTAGTGTATATATGTGCATGCCGCCCTCTCGCTTTGTCAGCTTACCCTTCCCCCTCCCCATATCCTCAAGTCCATTCTCTAGTAAGTCTGTGTCTATTCCTGTTTCACCCCTAGGTTCTTCATGACATTTTTTTTCATAAATTCCATATATATGTGTTAGCATACGGTATTTGCCTATCTCTTTCTGACTTACTTCACTCTGTATGACAGAATCTAGGTCTATCCACCTCATTACAAACAGCTCAATTTTGTTTATTTTTATGGCTGAGTAATATTCCATTGTATATATGTGCCACATCTTCTTTATCCATTCATCCGATAATGGACACTTAGGTTGCTTCCATCTCCGGGCTATTGTAAATAGAGCTGCAATGAACATTTTGGTACACGATTCTTTTTGAATTATGGTTTTCTCAGGGTATATGCCTAGTAGTGGGATTGCTGGGTCTTATGGTAGTTCTATTTGTAGTTGTTGAAGGAACCTCCACACTGTTTTCCATAGTGGCTGTACCAATTCACATTCCCACCAGCAGTGCAAGAGTGTTCCCTTTACTCCACACCCTCTCCAGAATTTATTGTTTCTAGATTTTTTGATGATGGCCATTCTGACTGGTGTGAGATGATATCTCATTGTAGTTTTGATTTGCATTTCTCTAATGATTAATGATGTTGAGCATTCTTTCATGTGTTTGTTGGCAGTCTGTATATCTTCTTTGGAGAAATGTCTATTTAGGTTTTCTGCCCATTTTTGGATTGGGTTGTTTGTTTTTTTTGTTATTAAGCTGCATGAGCTGCTTGTAAATTTTGGAGATTAATCCTTTGTCAGTTGCTTCATTTGAAAATATTTTCTCCCATTCTGAGGGTTCTCTTTTGGTCTTGTTTATGGTTTCCTTTGCTGTGCAAAAAATTTTAAGTTTCATTAGGTCCCATTTGTTTATTTTTGTTTTTATTTCCATTTCTCTAGGAGGTGGGTCAAAAAGGACCTTGCTGTAATTTATGTCATAGAGTTTTCTGCCTATGTTTTCCTCTAAGAGGTTGATAGTTTCTGGCCTTACATTTAGGTCTTTAATCCATTTTGAGCTTATTTTTGTGTATCATGTTAGGGAGTGATCTAATCTCATACTTTTACATGTAGCTGTCTAGTTTTCCCAGCACGACTTATTGAAGAGACTGTCCTTTCTCCACTGTATATTCCTGCCTCCTTTATCAAAGATAAGGTGACCATATGTGTGTGGGTTTATCTCTGGGCTTTCTATCCTGTTCCATTGATCTATATTTCTGTTTTTGTGCCAGTACCATACTGTCTTGATTATTGTAGCTTTGTAGTATAGTCTGAAGTCAGGGAGCCTGATTCCTCCAGCTCCATTTTTCGTTCTCAAGACTGCTTTGGCTATTCAGGGTCTTTTGTATTTCCATACAAATTGTGAAAATTTTTTGTTCTAGTTCTGTGAAAAATGCTAGTGGTAGTTTGATAGGGATTGCATTGAATCTGTAGATTGCTTTGGGTAGTAGAGTCATTTTCACAATGTTCATTCTTCCAATCCAAGAACATGGTATATCTCTCCATCTATTTGTATAATCTTTAATTTCTTTCATCAGTGTCTTATATTTTTCTGCATACAGGTCTTTTGTCTCCTTAGGTAGGTTTATTCCTAGATATTTTATTCTTTTTGTTGCAATGGTAAATGGGAGAGTTTTCTTGATTTCATTTTCAGAATTTTCATCATTAGTGTATAGAAATGCCAGAGATTTCTGTGCATTAATTTTGTATACTGCTACTTTACCAAATTCACTGATTAGCTCTAGTAGTTTTCTGGTAGCATCTTTAGGATTCTCTATGTATAGTATCATGTCATCTGCAAACAGTGACAGCTTTATATTTCTTTTCCAATTTAGATTCCTTTTATTTCCTTTTCGTCTCTGATTGCTGTGGCTAAAACTTCTGAAACTATGTTGAGTAAGAGTGGAGAGCGTGCACAAGCTTGTCATGTTCCTGATCTTAGTGGAAATGCTTTCAGTTTTTTACCATTGAGGACAATATTGGATGTGGGTTTGTCATATATGGTCTTTATTATGTTGAGGAAATTTCTTTCTATGCCTACTTTCTGGAGGGTTTTTTATCATAAATGGTGTTGAATTTTGTCGAAAGCTTTCGCTGCATCTGTTGATATGATCATATGTTTTTTCTCCTTCAATTTGTTAATATGGTGTATCACGTTGATGGATTTGCATATATTGAAGAATCTTTGCATCCTGGAAAGAAACCCACTTGATCATGGTGTATGATCCTTTTAATGTGCTGTTGGATCCTGTTTGCTAGTATTTTGTTGAGGATTTTTGCATCTATGTTCATCAGTGATATTGCCTGTAGTTTTCTTTCTTTGAGCCATACTTGTCTGGTTTTGGTATCAGGGTGATGGTGGCCTCATAGAATGAGTTTGGGAGTGTTCCTCCCCCTACTATATTTTGGAAGAGTTTGAGAAGGATAGATGTTAGCTCTTCTCTAAAAGTTTGATAGAATTCGCCTGTGAAGCCATCTGGTCCTGGGCTTTTGTTTGTTGGAAGGTTTTTAATACAGTTTCAATTTCAGTGCTTAGATTGGTCTCTTCACATTTTCTATTTCTTCCTGATTCAGTCTTGGCAGGTTGTGCATTTCTAAGAATTTTTCTATTTCTGCCAGGTTGTCCATTTTATTGGCATAGAGTTTCTTGTAGTAATCTCTCATGATCCTTTGTATTTCTGCAGTGTCAGTTGTTACTTCTCCTTTTTCATTTGTAATTCTATTGATTTGAGTCTTCTCCATTTTTTTCTTGATGAGTCTGGCTAATGGTTTATCAATTTTGTTTATCTTCTCAAAGAACCAGCTTTTAATTTTATTGATCTTGCTATCTTTTCCTTCATTTCTTTTTCATTTATTTCTGATCTGATCTTTATGATTTCTTTCCTTCTGCTGATTTTGGTTTTTTTTTTTTTGTTCTTCTTTCTCGAATTGCTTTAGGTGCAAGATGAGGTTATTTATTCGTGATGTTTCCTGTTTCTTAAGGTAGGATTGTGTTGCTATAATCTTCCCTCTTAGAACTGCTTTTGCTGCATCCCATAGGTTTTGGGTCGTCATGTCCTCATTGTCGTTTGTTTCTAGGTATTTTTTGATTTCCTCTTTGATTTCTTCAGTGATCACTTTGTTATTAAGTAGATTATTGTTTAGCCTTCATGTGTTTGTATTTTTTTACTGATCTTTTCCTTTAATTGATATCTAGTCTCTTAGCTTTGTGGTCGGAAAAGATACTTGATACAATTTCAATTTTCATTAAATTTACCAAGGCTTGATTTGTGAACCAAGATATGATCTTTCCTGTAGAATGTTCCATTAGTACTAAAAAAAAATGTGTATTCTGTTGTTTTTGGATGGAATGTCCTATAAATATCAACTAAGTCCATCTTGTTTAATATATCATTTAAAGCTTGTGTTTCTTTATTTATTTTCATTTTGGATGATCTGTCCATTGGTGAAAGTGGGGTGTTAAAGTCCCCTACTATGAATGTGTTACTGTCAATTTCCTCTTTTATGGTTGTTAGTATTGCCTTATGTATTGAGGTGCTCCTATGTTGGGTGCATAAATGTTTACAATTGTAATATCTTCCTCTTTGATCGATCCCTTGATCATTATGTAGTGTCCTTCTTTGTCTTTTCTAATAGTCTTTATTTTAAAGTCTATTTTGTCTGATATTAGAATTGCTACTCCAGCTTTCTTTTGGTTTCCATTTGCATGGAAAATCTTTTTCCATCCCCTCACTTTCAGTCTGTATGTGTCTCTACATCTGAACTGGGTCTCTTGTAGACTGCATATATATGGGTCCTGTTTTTGTATCCATTCAGACAGTCTGTTTCTTTTGGTGGGAGCATTTAGTCCATTTACATTTAAGGTAATTATCAATATGTATGTTCCTATTCCCATTTTCTTATTTGTTTTGGATTTGTTATTGTAGGTCTTTTCCTTCTCTTGTGTTTCTTGCCTAGAGAAGTCCCTGTAGCATTTGTTGAAAAGCTGATTTGGTGGTGCTGAACTCTCTCAGCTTTTGCTTGTCTGTAAAGCTTTTAATTTCTCTATCACATGAGATCCTTGCTGATAGAGTAATCTTGGTTGCAGGTTTTTCTCCTTCATCACTTTAAATATGTCCTGCCAGTCCTTTCTGGCTTACAGAGTTTCTGCTGAAAGATCAGCTGTTAACCTTATGGGGATTCCCTTATGTGTTATTTGTTGTTTTTCCCTTGTTTCTTTTAATATGCTTTCTTTGTGTTTAATTTTTGACAGTTTGATTAATATGTGTCTTGGCGTGTTTCTCCTTGGATTTTTCCTGTATGGACTCTCTGTGCTTCCTGAACTTGATTAACTCTTTCCTTTCCCATATTAGGGAATTTTTCAATTATAATCTCTTCAAATATTTTCTGTTTCTTTATTTTTCTCTTCTTCATCTGGAACCCTATAATTCGAATGTTGGTGCATTTAATTTTGTGCTAGAGGTCTCTGAGACACTCATCAGTTATTTTCATTCTTTTTTCTTTATTCTTCTCTGCAGTCATTATTTCCACTATTTTATCTTCCAAGTCACTTATCCGTTTTTCTGTCTCAGTTATTCTGCTATTGATCCCATCTACAGTATTTTTAATTTCATTTATTGTGTTGTTCATCATTGCTTGTTTCATCTTTAGTTCTTCTAGGTCCTTGTTAAATGTTTCTGGCATTTTCTTTATTCTATTTCCAAGATTTTGGATCATCTTTACTATTAGTATTCTGAATTCTTTTTCAGGTAGACTGCCTATTTCCTCTTCATTTGTTAGGTCTACTGGGTTTTTATCTTGTTCCTTCATCTGCTGTGTGTTTTTCTGTCTTCTCATTTTGCTTATCCTACTGTGTTTGGGGTCTCCTTTTTGCAGGCTGCAGGTTCGTATTTCCTGTTGTTTTTGGTGTCTGTCCCCAGGGTCTAAAATTGGTTCAGTGGGTTGTGTAGGCTTCCTTGTGCAGGGGACTAGTGCATGTGTTCTAGTGGTTGAGGCTGGATCTTGTCTTTCTGGTGGGCTTGTCCACGTCTGGTGGTGTGTTTTGGGGTGTCTGTGGATTTATTATGATTTTAGGCAGCCTCTCTGCTAATGGGTGGGGTTGTGTCCCTGTCTTACTAGTTGTTTGGCATAGGGTGTCCAGCACTGTAGCTTGCTGGTCGTTGAGTGAAGCTGGGTGCTGGTGTTGAGATGGAGATCTCTGGGATATTTTTGTTGTTTGATATTATGTGGAGTTGGGAGGTCTCTTGTGGACCTGTGTCCTGAAGTTGGCTCTCCCACCTCAGAGGCACAGCACTGACTCCTTGCTTCAGCACCAAGAGACTTTCATCTACATGGCTCAGAATTAAAGGGAGAAAAAGTAGAAAGAAGAAAGAAAGGAAGAAAGAAAGAAAGAGGATAAAGTAAAATAAGATAAAATAAAATAGTTATTAAAATAAAAAATAATTATTAAGAAAAATTATTAAAAGAAAACGGATGGATAGAACCCTAGGGCAAATGGTGGAAGCAAATCTATACAGACAAAAATCTCACACAGAAGCATACACATACATACTCAAAAAAGAAGGAAAAGGGGAAACTCTAATAAATCTTGCTCTCAACATCCACCTCCTCAATTTGGGATGATTCGTTGTCTATACATATATTCCACAGATGCAAGGTACATCAAGTTGATTGTGGAGATTTAATCCACTGCTCCTGAGGCTGCTGGGAGAGATTTCCCTATATCTTCTTTGTTCTCACAGCTCCCGGGGCTCAGCTTTGGATTTGGATCCGCTTCTGTGTGTAGGTCGCTGGAGGATGTCTGTTCTTCGCTCAGATAGGATGAGGTTAAAGGAGCAGCTGCTTCTGGGACTCTGGCTCACTCAGGCTGTGGGGAGGGAAGGGCACAGAGTGCGGGGCGAGCCTGCGGCGGCAGAGGCCGGTGTGACGTTGCACCAGCCTGAGGCGCGCCGTGCGTTCTCCCGGGGAAGTTGTCCCTGGATCCTGGGACCCTGGCAGTGGCGGGCTTCACAGACTCCCCGGAAGGGGGGTGTGGATAGTGACCTGTGCTCGCACATGGGCTTCTTGGTGGCGGCAGCAGCAGCCTTAGCGTCTCATGCCCATCTCTGTGGTACGCGCTGTTAGCTGTGGCTCATGCCTGCCTCTGGAGCTCCTTTAAGTGGCGCTATTAATCCCCTCTCCTCGTGCACCAGGAAACAAAGAGGGAAGAAAAAGTCTCTTGCCTCTTCGGCAGGTCCAGACTTTTCCCCGGACTCCCTCCCAGCTAGCTGTGGTGCACTAATCCCCTGCAGGCTGTGTTCACGCCACCAACACCAGTCCTCTCCCTACACTCTGACCAAAGCCCGAGCCTCAGCTCCCAGCCCTGCCTGCCCTGGCGTGTGAGCAGACAAGCCTCTTTGGCTGGTGAGTGCTGGTCGGCACCGTTCATCTGTGTGGGAATCTCTCCCCTTTGCCCTCCGCACCCCTGTTGCTGTGCTCTCTACCGCAGCTCCGAAGCTTCCCCCTCCACGACCTGCAGTCTCCGCCCGTGAAGGGGCTTCCTAGTGTGTGGAAACCTTTCCTCCTTCACAGCTCCCTCCCACTGGTGCAGGTCCCATTCCTATCCTTTTGTCTCTGTTTATTCTTTTTTCTTTTGCCCTACTCAGGTACGTGGAGACTTTCTTGACTTTTGGGAGGTCTTAGGTCTTCTGCCAGCATTCAGTAAGTGTTCCGTAGGAGTTGTTCCATGTGTAGATGTATTTCTGGTGTATCTATGGGGAGGAAGGTGATCTCTGCATCTTACCCTTCCGCCATCTTCCCCTCCCTGGAATTGTATTTAATACACTGCATTGGCATTACCAGGTATTTGAACATGGTTGAATGAATGCATGTGAGTGACTGAGCTATGTTCACATTTTTATTCTCCATGTTTTGCACAGGTTCTTGAATATATCATACCAGAAACTTTCCAGAAGCATTTGCTGAGTTATTTCCTTTGCCTACACAGATCACACTTGCAACACATGCCTTTGGCTCACCCTTTGGGAGTAGAGCACTGCACCACTACTCTGGATTATCATCAATAATTCAACTTATAGAAAGTTAGGAGCAAGAATGAGAAGAGCAAGCTTTATTTTTTTAAAGTACTGGAGTCAAAAACATAAGGACGGAGATAAAAGAACATGTGCACCATTTGTAAAGTCCCATTTTTGTTTGTATATTTGTATAATAAAGGAAACAAATGCATATATGAATATAGACCAATAGTATATATATACACTATAAATAATTTTCACATCTTAATTCCCAAATTCATTTATCTAAAGTAATGTCTAGAAACCAAAATTTACTTAGGAAAATAGAATGCTTTAAATTAAATTTAAATTAAGGCTAAAGAATACTCACAAGATAACTCTAAACCTGAAAAAATACCTCATCATGTAAATAGAGGCTAAGATCACACATTTGAAAAAATGTCAGCAACTGTCTCTCAAATGTGAGTTACAGAAAGTACACCCACTTGGATATATGCATTTGTTCATCTATAATTCTTAGTAGGTAGAGAGTTGGCTTAGAGTTTACTGCTATTAATGGTGCTTAATATGAGTAATTTCCTCCTTATCCATAATGAATAAAATTATTTTAAAATGATCAATTAGGTAAAAGTGAATATGTGATGTGTGTGAATTAAGTGTGGTTACATTTTATGCTAGGTGAAATGTTGGAGAATTTTTCTTTATCTTTCTCCATGACAGTCAGATTTTTAGTTAAACTTATAGTTTAGGGACTTCCCTGGTGGTCCAATGGTTAAGATTTCACCTTCCAATGCAAGGGATGGTGGTTTGATCCCTGGTCAAGGAGCTAAGATCCTACATGCCTAGTGGCCAAAAAACCAAAACATAAAACAGAAGCAATATTGTAACAAATTCAATAAAGACTTAAAAAAAATGATCCACATCAATCAATCAATCAATAAACCTATGGTTTATCTTAAATTTGAAAGGGTTAAACACCATATAGAAAGTTGAAAGAATATAGTATAAAAATATTCAAGTGATAAAATATCAACAGTTAACATACCTAGAGTTAAGTTTAGAAATGAGGTTTAACATATAATATATAAGTAATAAAAGTAGTGACAAACAGTCATAAAAGATCTCCCCCCAACCTCCATCAACTAAAAGTTAATTAGGGTCAAAGAACAACAAACATATACCATTTCGTGGTGCTAAAAATTTCTTCAGGAAGTTCACAGGTAATGCTGTATTTTTAATTCATGCTTATGGGATAATGATAATTCAGAGAAAGCATAAAGGAAAACTGAGTAAGAGCCTGTTTGTCAAAGTAGCCAGATGGACCATTGTCACAGAACTGACCACGTCTACTAATTGCTTGGCTGCACATAGATACAACTGAAAGGTTCCCAGTTGCTGATAGAGAATTTAGCAAAATGTCAAATATGGTGTCAATAATTTAGGTAAATTACCAGTTCAGTTATAAAAAAATGGGGAATAAACCAGAAAAAATGGGTCATTGGAACAAAAAAATACTTTATATACTTAGCTTCAGTAAAAATTCCCTAAAATGGCAATAGAGATACATTGACAAATTAAATAGACTCTAGTCTCTCTTTTTTTTAGCAGCATCTTATATGAACTCAAGTTACTACAAGTACATTTGTCAGATTTTCGAGCAATTGATTTTTTAAATTATTATCGTGATAAACACATGAAAACATGAAACCTATTCCCTTAACAAAATTTTAATGTACAGTATTGTTAACTCTATTCTCATAGTTTTACATCAGATATTTAGAACTTTTCATAATGCATGATTGAAACTCTATACCCACTGAAGAGCAACTCCTCATTTTCCCCTTCCACCAGCCCTGGTAATCACTGTTCTACTCTCTGATTTTATGAATTTATTTAAGAAACATCATATAAGTGGAAGCGTGCAGTATTTGTCTTTCTATGACTGAATTATTTCACTTAGCATAATGTTCTCAAAGTTCATCCATGTTGTAGCTTATAGTATATTTAAGGCTGAGTAATATTCCGTAGTATGTATATGCCATACTTTTTTCTACCCTTGGCTATTGAAAATAATACTGCAATGAACATGAGAGTGCAAATATCTCTTCTAGATCTTGTTTTCAGTTCTTCTGGATAAATACACAGAATTGGGATTGCTGTATCATATGGCAGTTCTATTTTCAATTATTTGAGGAGCCTTCATACTGTTTTCCATAGCAGCTGCATCATTTTACATTCCTAACAACAGTGTACAAGTGTTCCAATTAATCTACAACCTTGCTGACATATTTTTTTTTTCCTTTTTTAAAAAGTAATGGCCATTGTATCAGGTATGAGATGATATCTCATTGTGGTTTTGATTTGCATTTCCCTAATGATTAGTGATGTCGACTATTCTTTTTCATACACCTGTTGGCCAGTTATATGTCTTCCTTGGAAAAGTGTCTACTCAGGTCCTTTGCCCATTAAAAATTTTATATATATATATATATATATATATATATGTATATATATGTATATATATACATATATATATATATAGCTACTGAGTTATAGGAGTTCTTTCTATATTTTTTATATTAACCACTTAAAAGATATACAGTTTGCAAATATTTTCTCCCACACTTTAAGACAATCTTTTTGGGGGAAGTTTAGGTTCACAACGAAGTTGAGAGAAAGGTACACAGATTTCCCATATATATGCCCTGCCCCCACTCATGCATAACCTCTCCCACTCCTCAAAATGGTATAATTTTACCAAGAATGAATCTACATTGACACATCATAATCACCCAAAGTCCATAGTACATTTTAGAGCTCACTCTTGATATTGTACATACTGTGGTTTTGACAAGTGTATAATGTATCTATCATTATACTATCATACAGAATATTTTCATTGCCCTAAATATTTTCTGTAGTCCACCTATTCATCTCGCCTTCCATGCTCCTGGCAACCACTATCTTTTTGCTGTCATCAAAGTTTTACCTTTTCTAGAATGTCATATTATGGAAATCATGATATTTCCAGAATCAAAAAGTATTTAGCCTTCTGGGATTGTCTTCTTTCATAAATATAGTATGCATTTACAATTCCTCCATTTATTTTCATGACTCGATAGCTCCTTTTGTTTTAGTGTTGAATAATATTTCATAGTCCAGATATACCACAGTTTATTTATCCGTTCACCTACTGAAGGACATCTTGGTTACTTCCAAATTTTAGTAATTATGAATAAAGCTGATATAAGCATTTGTGTGCAAGTTTTTGCATGGGTATAAGTTTTCACCTCACTTGGGTAAATACCAAGGAGTGCAATTACTGTGTCATATGGTGGGATATTAACCTCTTATAGACATATCATTTGCAAATACCTTTTCACATTTAGTAAGTTGCCTTTTCGATTTATTGATGGTTTCCTTTGATGTGCAACAGCTTTTAAGTTCAATTGGCTCACATTTCCTTATTTTTGCTCTTGTTTTCCTTGCCCGAGGAGACATTTCCAAAAAATATTGCTGAGGCTGATGTCAGAGTGAACTGCCCGTGTTTTCTACTAGGAGTTTTGTTGTTTCAGGTCTTACATTTAGGTCTTTAATCCATTTGGAGTTTATTTTTTTGTATATAGTGTGAGAAGATGTTCTAATTTCATTCCTTTACATGTAGCTGTCTAGTTTTCCCAACACCACTTATTGAAGAGACAGTCTTTTCCCCATTGTATATTCTTGCCTCCTTTGTTGTAGATTAATTGACCACATGTGCATGAGTTTATTTCTGGGTTCTCTATTTTGTTCCATCGATCTACGTATCTGTTTTGTGACAGCACCATACTGTTTTGTACTATAGGTTTTTAGTATAGTCTGAAGTTAGGGAGCATGAAGTTTTGTCCTTTTTCTCAAGAGTTCTTTGGCTATTTGGGCTTTCTGTGGTTTCATACATACTGGAGTCTGTGTTTGTATTAATTAACTCTCATTGTGGTGGTGGTGGCACACTTATCTACAGAGAGACTTCGTGCTAAATAGGGACAAGGCAGCCATAATCTCTGTTCTCACAGGACTCACGGGCTAGCTGGTGAGACATCACTGGACAAATAATAACAATAAAATGCAGTAGGTGTTGTGACGGACAATCAGCTTGCTGTAGGACTACACATGCCAGTTCCTTGAGAATCACAGCAGATTTTCCAGAGGAAGTGATGTTCAAACTGAGACCCAAAGCAGACGTGAGAGTTGACCAAGCAGTTCCAAATCAAGAACACTGTAAGTTCAAAGGCTCAGGGAAAGTGGTGTATTCACAGAAATAGGGAAATCCAACACGTTTGGAGGGCAGAGTTGGAGAGGAAAGTCATAAAAGATGGGGCTAAGTCATGAAGGGCTTTTAAAAATACCAAGGCGTTTGGAATTTGTCCCCACTCCACAACATATAAAGGCAGGCAACAGACAACTCCTGAATTAAATAAAATACTGAGCAAAATGAAGACTGCAGGAATAGGGGAAAGAAGATCCATATTTTTCTATCAATACAGAGTATTAATTCCAGGTGTTTTAGCAGTGATATGAATTATACTCAATTGATACTTTGTAAAATACTTGTGAGGTCGAAGGTCCAGGACATTCACAGTTTGAAATTTACTGTACCTTTGACAGTTTTACTTATTGTCAGTGACCTCTTGATCAAATGCCATAAAATAAAGTAGATTTGATAATATTATTAAGACATAAAGATGTCAATTGATGTGCAAAAGTGCTTTTAAATCCAGAAGAACGTGGCAAAGTCAGGTTGTACCGGTCCAGATCTTTTTGTTGCAAGTAAAAGAAAACAACTCTAGCTTATGAACAGAAATAGAAATATGATGTAAGGATGCAGATATGCCTTACAGAGCCCAGAGGCAAGTTTATATCTGGCCCTGGCTACAGGAAGTCCATGTGGTCAGAAAATGGAAAACCATCAAGGTCATCTCTATGTTTTGTTCTCTTTCCTGTCCTCACTTAACTATTCTCTTTTGCTCTCCCCCTGGACTGGGTTTCTCAAATCCCCAGTGTGACAGTGGAATGAGTAACTATCCTCAAATCCCCAGTGTGACAGTGGAATGAGTAACTATCTTGTTCTAATGGAAGTGGTGGCAAAGACAAGTCACAACTTCTCCCTTCACACTCTAAATTTCAAGAAGAAAACCTTTGAGTGGCCCCAGAGCAGATGTCCACACTTAGTCTATTCAGTGAGCATCAGAATTACAGGGTTACAGAGTTCACATCTCCTGGCCATCCAGGCCTATGTATTTGGAGAGCTGGTCCCCTGAAAGGTGTCACTTTGAACTAGGAAGAAACCTCAAAATTCTATACAGCACTAACAAACTAAAGACTTCTATTCTAATAATTGTGTTATTAATTGTATTTAGTAATTTAAAGTGTGCAGCTGTAGCTGTACTATGTCTATTAACATATCTGCCTAAGGTATAATACATTTTTAATAATCTTCTTTATGTATTTTATCTGTTGACACAAGAGAAGCTATACTGAGTTAGATAGTGTTGAATGATGCCATTCTGAAGGAGAAGCCAAAGGATATTTTGTGTGAGAACTGTTACACTCAGTGAGGTATTCTATAATTTTTCTGTAAATAAATTTTCTTAATAAAACTTTTTCAATGACACAAATAGCACGATTAAATCTCCTTTATTACATGACTCATTAGTATGTGAATTTAGGTAACCTAGAGATTGAATCATATCTTGAGCATGACAATAACATAATATAACTCCCTTAGGGGGCTTTAATGGATTTAGAAAACAGTCTGGTTTACCTTATCATCATGTTAATATAGCACAAAACTTTAATATGCAAAGAGTTAACTTAGAAAATACATCTATAATAAAAGAATCATGGTAAGTACAATAATAATAATTGTTTAACTTGAAAATATTTTTCAGTATTTCACATCTCATTTCTGGGAGATGCCTCAGCAGCAGTACCCATTATTTGGACCTTGAATTGAGGCCCAAAAAACCATGATTTAAATTACAATGTAATTCAAGATGGTCCTTATGTTCTAAGTACTGTGCTTAGCTCCACGTGAACTCCAGTAAGTAATACTTTTGCACAGATGTCAACTCAATGCATGATTCTTTCATTTACGTAGTTAATCTAAGTCTGATGTTGATTAAGACACAACTCATCATTAAGCTCATCTAAATATACCTATAAATATTTATCATGGCTGAATTCCATTCAGATTTAATCTGGAGGTCCTAAAATGCACATCGCAGCAGAAAATGCAAAGAATGACACTAACTTAGGGTGTGAGATGAAATTTCATCTATATGAATCACTGCAGAAGTCAATAGATGACATGGGTAACAACCTGGAATTGCTTTCCTGTTCCCATCAAAATGTATATCCCTGAAGGTTTAGATTTAATCAGTAATGAGGCAAATCTATGAGTAACACATTCTTAGATGGGGTTTATAGATAAAGTTCAGAATTCTGCTTCTTTGGCTAAACAAAAAATAGCTCTTGGGCTTCCCTGGTGGCGCAGTGGTTGAGAGTCCTCCTGCTGATGCAGGGGACACTGGTTCGTGCCCCGGTCCAGGAAGATCCACATGCCGCGGAGCGGCTGGCCCCATGAGCCATGGCCGCTGAACCTGCGCGTCCGGAGCCTGTGCTCCGCAACGGGAGAGGCCCCAACAGTGAGAGGCCCGCGCACAGCAAAAAAAAAAAAAAAAAAAAAAGAAAAAGTCAAAAAAATCAAAAAATAGATCTTGTTAAAAAGATTGAATGTTATCTCGTAAAGGTAGCAATTCATGGTTGTTCAAAGTTTTTCCAAACATAAATCTCAAGCCATATCCAATGACAATGCTATTAAAGCTTAGCTAGATCCAAGGAACATGTATTAAACCAAGAAATGGTGGCATCATTTTAAAAGCTAAATTTGTCCTAGGATCACATAGATAAATTGTTTCTTTCAATATCTGGAGTTGTAGCAGATTTTTTTAAATGAATGCAGATATATTGACATTAAGCGGTGGTTTATTAAATTCCACTCTTGATATTAGATACTTATAGAGGAGAGAAAAAAAGTGAGTTGTGCTATTTTACTGTTAGAAGAAACTGTATAGGTCACCCTGTCTGACCTCCCACTCAAGGCAAAATCTTTAGTACAATAGCCCTGTTACAGTGTATTGTTTAAACATTTGAAGTGTTTCGGAGCTGATGTCATTATTTTAGCCTATTTCATCATTTACAATTCTTAGAAGTTCCTCCCTATTGTAAGCTACAATGTTCTACTTATTGTTTCCACCACTTTGTCCTAATAAAACTTCATAAAACTATCAATTTTGTCCTTGCCTCCCAGATGCTCATAAACTAATTGGATTTTAAGGTTCACTTCAAATGGCAAGTTTCAAAGAAATTGTATCCATATTTTTCAGACCTGATATGGAAACCATTGAAAAGAAAGATAATAATCATTAAATCCATGGAAAATTCAAATCCTTAACTTAATAATTTCTACATTAACTGAGTTCAAAGCAAAGAAAACATTGTTTTACCTATTACATATTTCATTTAGAATGCCAACAAATGCTTTCATAATTGAGTGTTTTTATTTACAAGCTAGGAACCCACATTGGTAAAATATTTTTTTCTTATCTTATTAGTTAAATGTATTTATTTATTGATGAATATAAGTTGGACCAAATTCAGAATTAATTTTCAACCCTGCTATGAAGCATAGTAAGAGAACTCAATCTCAGTAATCTATGAATTTCCATATGTAATTGCAAGGGTTATTTCATTTATGAGATAATTTGGAAGTTATCTTTAATCTTCCTATTTTCTAGAAAAGCAAACCAAGGCCAGGAAAAATAAGCGTATTTTATATGTTCACACATCAATTACTTGTAAGGGCAGAAATATAATAACGTCTCCTGTCTTCTAAACAAGTTCTTTTTTTCTTTTTTTCATTGCATGATAAATCCTGAACTTGGAAACTTACCCAAAGTTACTGATAATACTCACATACCAAAAAATTATTCTACAATAACTATTAAATTATTTTTGCCTCTTTTGATGTGATCTTTAAAGAGGAATCAGTTATGTTAAAAAGTTTTTGAAATTAATTAAATGATAAAAAATCTTTCTGATGTATAATAATATATACAAAACCTTTTATATTTTCAATAAATGTCACATATCTTATTTTTGCAGCCATTATTTTTGTTTTAGTTAGATGAGCCAAGGATGTGAACCTGAATTCTCAGTTTGTTGATATTTTTTTCAACATCAGTGGCTTTACAAATACTAATAGGTAGATGCTATTTTTCATCATATTCCTTGCATTCATTTTTTAAAAAATAAACCAAATGCTTACTAAATTCTTAATAGCCTCACACAGTTTCCATTATCTCCAATTTTTGTTTGAAAATCTGTGTCATTTCTCATGCTTTATCTTAGCTCATCTTTT
The DNA here is from genome assembly GCF_964374135.1 of Grampus griseus. Taxonomy (NCBI): domain Eukaryota; kingdom Metazoa; phylum Chordata; class Mammalia; order Artiodactyla; family Delphinidae; genus Grampus; species Grampus griseus. The sequence goes on along the minus strand of NC_139004.1, from coordinate 41,786,258 downwards.
GAATACACAGCTAGATTCAGAAAATAAATATTATATAAATAGGAGATTAAATATTTTTCTCTCAGAGAAGATGAGGAAAATATCCAGGTGCAATCTCAGTCATGACATCTTTCTGTGTTTATAATTATCTTGCCATTTTACATTTTTATAATTATTCCTTAAGGTTCTCTAAGTTTTAAATTATTTCAAATCTTGTAAATTCAAATAAATATTTTAATTAAAAATTAATTGGTGATTTGTGTAACTACACCCACACCTGTATTAAAATTGTTTGAGCCATAACTTAGTTATTTCTACTATCAAAAAATCTGAAATTTTCTTCAACCAATACTTGGCTTTCTTTTAGTCTTATTAAATGCTTCTCAAAGCCTTAGTAAATATTTATTTAGGTCCCAATTTTCTGAAAAGAAAAAAGAATGTTTTCAATAAGTGAAGAAGTCCATAAACATAATTTAACAAACATAAAAATATCATTAAAATTTTGAAAACAAAGTATAAATATCATAAGTGTATGAGAAAATCCAGGCTACATAAGCTATAATAGATTAACAATAAATACCGATGTGTTATACCAGGCAGCCTGAGCAAGGATTAAAATATGGATAAGAACACAAGTGATGATATTTCTCTCATCTAAAAAACAAACATGAAGCAACCAAAATACCAAAAATCAAGAAATCACTTTTGAGGCTGTTTTGTTCCAAGCACTTACAAAACACTTCTTGTTTTTGTTTGTTTGTTTGTTTTTCCCTCTTTAATTGTAAAACTCATTGAAAGAATTGTCTGTATCAAAGTTTCTAATTCTCCTCCCCCTATTTTTTCTTAAATCCACTCTACTCATCCTCCCTCTACCCCATCACTACACAAAAGCATTCTCCATAAAGCCATTAATGGTCCTCATAGTGCTGAATCCCAGGGCACATTCTCACTGCACATCTCCCTTGACTTATCATCAGCATTTGACACAGTAGCTGAGTATTCTCTCTTTAAAACAGGTAAATATCTTGGTTCCCTTAGATTTCTTCTCCATTGGTCATTCTTCTCAGTCTCCTCTCATGTTTTATTGTTTTCCTAATGTCTATTGGAGTACTTCACACCTCAGTCCTTGGGTGTTTTCTCTTCTTTATATACATTCACCTACTTAATGATCTCATCCAAGCTCATCACTTTAAACATCAAGTACCTACTGGAATTTCTCAAATATCATATATATATATATATATATATATATATATATATATATATATTCAACCTGGATGTTGCTACCATACTCCACTCTCACATGTTTAAGTATCTACTTAGCTTCTCCACTTGGATATCCAATAGACATCTCAAATTCAAATATCCGAAAATAAAGTTTAATATCCTTGAATTTGAAAACTCCCAAATCCAAGCTTCCACTTGCTTAGGACAAAACTTTGGTGACATCTTTGAGTTCTCTCTTTCTTTTTTTAAATCACTTTCCACAATCCATTTGTCAATAAATATTTTTCACTTTGCTTTCAAAATATGTCTGGAGAATGAGACTTCTCACTATTTCCATTTCTCACACCTTGATCCAAGCTACTGTGCTCTCTTCTTGTAATATGGCAGTAGCCTATAAAGTATTTCCCTGCTCCCCACTCTTGGGCCCAGTCTTAGCTCAGCCCAATCTTCCCTACAAGAAGATTCTAAGAAAAGTATTCAAGCAAATGCAGTTTATTTGGGAGGTGTTCCCCAGAAACACTGTTGAGAAATGGAGAAATGAGGTGTGAAGGGAAGAAAATTAATTAAACTTATGTCATGAGCAAGATACCACTGGCAGTAATTTGAGCCTAATTAAGAAGGGGCCACCATGGTGATGCTGTGGAACACACATCTCAGAGTTATCCCTGCCAAGGAGTGAGAGAGCCTGGGTATTTATCCACCAACAACCATGAGCCATAGCTTGAGAGTGCTTCTGATTTGTGTTCTATGGCACTTTTAATTGGCTGAGTATGTGGGCAGGTTATGTTCTCATATCCTTTAAGAGAGGGCATAGAGAAAGACTTTATGGAAAAAGTCACAGGAATTGGAAGTCAAGCTGGTGAGTTAAGCACTGAGCAGGGAGTGCTGATAAGAGTGGAGTCAATACAGCATTTGATATATGCCCTTACAGGCTAATTTTAAATCCAGCAACAGTGACCCTGTAAAACATAAATCAGATCATTCACTTCTCTGCTCGAATCCTTCTAATGGTTTCCCATCTCACTTGGAGAAAACAAAACCTTAAGTCCACTCAATGGCTTGCAAGACCTTATCAGATATTCCATCTGGTCCCCAGCTACATATCTTTTCCCTGCCATTAACTCCTTGCTTTTCCACACATACCCTAGGTATGATTCTACATCAGGGCTTTTGCCATAGCAGTTTCCTTTGTTGGAAATGTTCTTTCCTGGAGTATCTGTATGGGGTTCTCTCTCCCTTCTAAAGATCTTTGCTCAATTGAGAACTTTCCTGACCATCCAACTGTAAAATGAACCCTTCCTTACCAAGCATTTCCTAACCCACCCCCTGCTGTTTTATTTTTTCCACAGCACTTAACTTCATCTAAATTTTGAATATACATATTTTACTTATTGCTTTTGTTCACTGTCTCTCAACTCCCAATAGATATGAGCTCCACAAGGACAGGGATTGTTTCTGTCTTGTTCATTTTTCTATCACCTATCCTTCTAACACAACTGGACATAACTTACCCACAAGGAAAAGACAGAAAAGCCAAAAACTCCAACCATGAGTACGACATTAAATACCATTGAATATCATTACTTAATGAGAGAGCAAATAATCAGGAAAAAAATTAACTTTCTCAATCTTGAACTATGTATGTTATTTTAAAATGTGTTTTTATAAATAGGACAAAGGAAAAATTTATATCCTTCAGAAAATTTTTATTTTATACACTCATACATAGATATTCTCTTTATAAAGCTTAGGGCATACAGTTTATCTCTTTATACAGGCAATCTTAGAGAAGAGGTTCAGGGTATCTTAACCTAATTATGTTTCCAGTTCTTATTTGGCATATCAATAAAACATGGAGAACTCTGAATAATAAAAGATGACTATTGTTCCTAACCCAGTTTTTTTCACATTTTTAAAGTAAAAGAAATATTAAAACCACTTTGATGCAGAACTAAATATGACAGAGATAAAATTTGAGCTGTGTGTGGAGGGCTGGCTATTGCCTCCTGTTCCATTTGTCCCTGCCATGCTTTTGACAGGGTCATATCCAGAAAAAAGTCATTCCTTGAAGATAGTTCAGCTCTTGAAGTCAGGCATATATAAGGGAAAGATGATGAAGGCTAGAATTCAGATTGTTCCTTTAGTGGTGGTCTATTACCTCCACAAAAAGTAGACCTCTTGGTTATGGATATTCAGTACTTTCCAATGGGATTTAATTTTGTGACTGAGAAAAAAAGAGGAAGAATGAGTGATAGAAAAGAAACAAATCTATGCAGGTATCAAGTGTCATTTCCTGCATGAATAGCAAAAATAAAAAATTTTAAAAACCTTTATTTTATATAGATTATAAATGATTTTCTTTAAAATGTAATTTATATATTATTTGATCTGAAAAGTTTTTTCTACCCTTCTTCCCAAATCTGAGAGCCTATGAGCTCTCATATAACCTTGAATTTACCTCTACTGTGAGTACAGGAACTTTTGTTTAATTTTTCTAACATTGTTTTATCTCAAGTTCTTTTCTAATATTAGATTCTTAACATTGCTTCTTGAATAAATTCATTATCTGGATCTATGGCAAGAAACATTTCAAACCAATACAGTTATCATATCATAAATCTGAGCAATATAAGTAGATGTTAATAGATGATATCTCTGGCTTGCTTTTCTAGATACTTGCTGTAAAATTTGTTTGTGGATCTAAATAATTTAGAAAAAAACTAGGTCCACCCAAAATTTTCTTGATGTATAGAATATTAAATTAAGCTACAGCTAGGTGGGAGGTGGAATGTTACTATTAGATTTACATAAATTCCTCCTAAGCATTGTATATGGCATTTATAGGTTCATTTATACTCATGAAAAATGAGTTTCGCCTGACTTTTTCTTCTGCTGCTAATAAACCAATGTAGCTAAGCAAGAAAAAGGATAATTTATGTATTGTGTTTACCATTTAATAATATATTTATAAATACACAAAGAATTACCCAAAAATCACTTCATATTTTCCCATTGAAATTAGAATTTTGTCATTAAAATTTACTTTTAGAATTTCATGCACAAGTGTTTTTGAACTGAACGTATGTGCAATTTGTTGTACCTTCTCTAAGCTTTCTATTCTTAGTTGCTAGAATAGTTAGCATGACCTAAACACAAATAGAGAAAAAAAGAACAGCAAAGGTCTAAGTCTGAATGGAATTTTACTAACTGCATCATTGATGAAGCTGCATGGAAATTCTTGGGCTACATGTTCTTCTTTGCCTAAAGCAAAGTAAGACACATAGCACCAAGGAAGACAGAGGAAGTCTAATACAACTGTTCTGTCTGCACCTAACTCCAGATACAAGGAGCTCCAATGACCAAGGGGGAAAAGAAGATGATTATCCTCTAAAATTAGGGAAACCTTACCAAGCATGTCTATCTTAATTGCTATTCTCATCAGCTCAACTCTTTCTATACCCATGCAAGCATGCAATGTGGAGGCAAACAGGAGGGAAATGGGATTCTTATTTAACCAAGTGAAAAATTGCAAATAAAGGTAGAACAAGAGAGAAAGAGAGGTGGAATCAATATTTGCTGGATGATTTTATCTTTTTTTAATCTTTTAGGCTCAACTTTATTTCAAGAATTTAAAACTGCAGCTAACTCTATTTGAGTTAGAGTATTTCATAGTTTGTAGAGAAAAGACTTCAATATTAGCCCCAAATGCCCACCTTATAAACTTCTTAAACTTAGATAGGTGCTGTGCTCATAAACATGACCTTGTAGATTGAATCTGAGAAGGAAGAGTTGCCAGCACTCAAATGGGCAGCAAGGGAAAGTAAAACCTCTCTGGAGTTCACCATTGTGGGGAGGGAAAGGGGTTGGATATCAACTCTCAAATAAAAAATGAATGATCAGGGTGGAGGGAGAATAGATACATGAGTAAAGAAAAAAAATTGGATTGAAGACTCAAAAACAGGATATAGTTTAAAATTATTCTACAAAGCAGCTGAAAATCTTGGGAAAATTATTGCTTGAGATTTTCCAAAAGTGGAAGAGGATGGTGGCCTCTCTGGAAAAAGCATAAGTACTCATTAATGAGCTAAGACAAAGGCAGAGAACAAAAAATGGATGAATTAAAAATAAAACAGACACATTCTAAAAAAAAAATCTACATTTTCTTACTCCCCTTCCCCACATTTTATGATTTTGATGGCTTATTTTACACCTTCATGTTTATCTTTTTGCTATTTATTGTAGTTATAATCGCTTTCATAATTTTTTCTGATTTAAAAAAAAATCTATGTGTTGGCTTATTTAAGTGATCTATCAATACAATTCTTTAATATATTTGCTTTTCCTATTGTGAATTTCCCTTTTCTATAGATTCTTGCTTCTTTTCTATTTAGAGAAAAACTTTCAATATTTCTTTTAGGATAGGCTTAGTATTGCTGTATTAGTTTAGGTTTTTCTGAGAAATTGTTTATCTCTCCTATTCTAAATGATAAGCTTGCTGGGTAGAGTATCCTAAGTTGCAGGTTTTTCCCTTTCTGGACTTTGAATATATCTTACCACTTCTTTCTGGCAAGTCCTAAGTCCTCATCTATTAATTATCATCTTAACTGTAAGTGTATTGAATCCACCAATCAAAAGACACTGGATGAAAATAAAAGTTGCTGGATGAAAAAATAAGACCCAACTATACGTTGTCTCCAGGAGACTCACCTCAATTCTAAAGAAAAACAGAGACACCAAGTGAAGGGATGGAAATGATCTTCCAAGCCAATGGTAACCAAACAATAGTGGACATAGCCATACTTGTATCAGACAAAACAGACTGTAAGCCAAAAAAGGTGACAAGAGACAAAGATGGACAGTATGTAATGATAAAGTGGACAATTCACCAGAAAGACATAACAGTTATTAATATATATGCACCTAACATAGGAGCACCAGAATATATAACAATTATTAACAGACCTAAAGGGAGAAATTGAAAGCAACATAATAATATTAGGGGATTTTAACACCCCACATCAATGAATAGATGATCCAGAAAGAAAGTCAACAAGGAAACAGCAGTTGTATATGAAACATTAGACCAGATGGATTTGATAGATTTGTACAGAACATTCCATCCAAATGAAGCAGAATACACATTCTTCTCAAGTGCACATGGAATTTTCTCAAGGATACACCATACAATGGAATACTACTCAGCCATTAAGAAGATGAAATCTTGCCATTGGTGACAACATGGATGGACCTTGAGTGTAATATACTAAGTGAAATAAGTCAGAAGGAGAAAGACAAATACCATGTAATTTCACTCATATGTGCAATATAAAAAACAAACAACAACAAAGCCCAAAATAAATAAACAAATCAAACCAAAACAAAACAAACATTCAGATACAAGGAACAGATTAGTGGTTACCAGAGGGGAAGGGTTGGGAGGGAGGGTGAAATGGGTAAAAGGATCAACTGTATGTGATGGATGGAAACTAAATTTTTAGTGGTGTATACAGAAGTAGAAACATAATGTTGGACACATGAAATAGATAATGTTATAAACCAGTGTTACCTCAATAAAAATAAATTTAAAATAAAATAAAAAATAGAACAGTGAAATGAGACTTGAAACTCAAGGGAAGAATTTAAAAACACTCACCAGAGGCACTAGAAACTAGAACCAACACTGAGCTGAGAAATAACCCAGACTTCAGAAGAAAAAGAGAATGAGATAAAACTGTGTAAGGGACGATAACAGCTAGAACAGACACAGGTACAGTTTAAGGATTATATCAACTATTGAAGAAAATTCAGCATTAAGCAAAGTATAAAAATATTTTCTAAACATGAGACTCAAATCAGATGACATAATTTCATACTATTTTAGATAATATGAGTAACTACCAGGGAGGGAAAAAAACATGTTACTTCTCAAAAAGCAAAATATTACATTTGACTAAAATGATTTATTCACAGAACTAAAGTGCAAAGACCTTTGGAAAAATATGTACAGAATCTGATTTTAAAACTTTATAGCTAAATAATTTTATGTCCAATCAATCTTACATTCACTTGCTAAGCTTGCAAAATTACACTCTCTGCCAGGAAAGAGGAATTTGAATCCACAAAATCAATACACATATCAAAATCAAGACATGAACACTGGGGAAAAAAAAGTGTGAGTAACTATAGTTGAATACTAAGACCATTTATATTATACAGTAACAACAAATAATTTGTAAATACTTATACCAAATTCAAAGGAAATGCTGAAAGCTATTATACAAAATACAATTTATAAATTATACAATAAAATTGTATAAAATATATTGCGCCTGCAGTTGCAGACAAGAAGAGTCAAAATTATACTATATGTCATCAGTGGCAAAAATCTGAAATTACTCTATGGATTTTAATTTTGAGAATGGTATAAAGGAACTTGTAAAGAGATATATGGAATCATGAAAAATTATAGGCAGGACAGAGGGAGAAAGAGCAGTAGACACGTTTACTAAAAAATTGATAGACTTAAAAACAACTGTGGTAGAATTAAGTTTGCATGTGTCATTTTCAAAATCACTAAAAATGATTTCAGAAAACAAACAAGAGCAAAAACGTAAAGTAAAATTAGAAAAAAAGGACATTTTAAGGATAGAGGTTACATACAATAAAAGAGCATCTAGATTCAGCTAAAATTTTTTTACAAAAAGACCTTAAATAATATGCATTTTCATCTTGATTGCTGCAACCAAAGTGAAATTTACAGGTGGAGAAATCAGATGGGTGGGAATGTTTACCTGTGGTAGTGAGTGGCAGAGCCCAGGTTTGTCAGACACCAAATGCCAACCCTTAACCCACTATGCTGTACAGGCATACCTCAAAGATATTGCGGGTTCTGTCCAGACCACTGCAATCAAGCAAATATTGCAATAAAGCCAAGTCACGTTATTTTTCAGGTTTCCTAGTGCACATAAAAAATGTATATTTACTCTATATTGTATGTAGTCTATTAAGTGTGCAATAGCATTATGTGTAAAAAATAATGAATATGGCTCCATGTTGGTGTCTGCTGACTGATCAGCTTGGTGGTTGCTGAAGGCTGGGCTGACTATGGCAATTTCTTAAAATAAGACAACAAAGAAGTTTGCCTCACTGATTGACTCTTCCTTTCACAAAAGATTTCTTTGCCGCATACAATGCTGTTTGATAACATTTTACCCACAGTAGAACTTCTTTCAAGGTTGGACTCAATCCTTTCAAACCTTGCCTCTGTTTTATCAACTTAGTTTATGTAATATTCTAAATCCTTTGTTGTCATTTCAACAATCTTCATAGCATCTTCACATAAGTAGATCCCATCCAAAGAAACCATTTTCTTTGCTCATGCATAAGAAGCAACTCTTCATCTGTTCAAGTTTTATCCTGAGATTGCAGCAATTCAGTCATATCTTAAGGCTCCACTTCTAATTCTAGTTATCTTGCTATTTCCACCACATCTGCAGTTACTTCCCCCACTGAAGTCTTGAACCCCTCGAAGTCATCTATGAGGATTGGAATTACCTTCTTCCAAACTCTTGTGATGTTGATATTTTGACCTCTTCCTATGAAATCACGAATGTTCCTAATGGCTTCTAGAATGGTGAATTTTTTACAGAAGGTTTTCAATTTACTTTGCCCAGGTCCCCCAGAGGAATCATCATCTATGTACGGTAGCTTTAGCCTCATGAAATATGTTTCTTAAATAAGACTTAAAAGTCAAAATTACTCCTTGATCCATGGGCTGCAGAAAGAATGCTGTGTTAGCAGGCAGGAAAACAACATGAATCTCTTTGTACATCTTCATCAGAGATCTTGAGTGACCAAGTGCATTCTCATATTTTGAAAGGAATCTTTTTTTCTGAGCAGCAGGTTTCAATATGGGCTTAAAATATTCAGCAAACCATGTCATAAGCAGGTGTGATGTCATCCCGGATTTTTAGTTCCATTTACAGAGCACAGGCAGAGTAGATTTAGCATAATTCTTAAGGGTCCTAGAATTTTCAAATACTAAATGAGCATTGGCTTCAACTCCAAGTGACCACTTGCATTAGCCCCTAAGAAGAGTCAGCCTATCATTTGAAGCCAGGCATTGACTTCTCTTTAGCTATGAAAGTCCTAGATGGCATCTTTTTCCAATAGATGTTTCATCTACATTGAAAATCTATTGCTTAGTGTAGCCACCTTCATTCATTATCTTAACTAGACCTTCTGGATAACTTTCTGCAGCTTCTACATCAGCACTTGCTGCTTCACTTCGTACTTTTACATTATGGAGTCGCTTCTTTCCTTAAACTTCATGAACCAACCTCTGCTAGCTTCAAATTTCTTCTGCAGCTTTCTCACCTCTCTCAGCCTTCATAGAATTGAAGAGGGTTAGGTCTTGCTCTAGATTAGGCCTTGACTTAAGGGGAATGTTGTGGCTGGTTTGATCTTCTATCCAGATGCTAAAACTTTCTCCATATCAGCAAAAAGGTTGTTTCCCTTTCTTATCATTCCTAGGTTCACTGGAGCAGCACTTTGAATTTCCTTCAAGAGGTTTCCATTTGCACTCACAGCTTGGATAACAGTTTGGCACAAGAGGCTTAACTCTTGGCTTATCTCTGCTTTCAACACACCTTCCTCACTAAGCTTAATCATTTCTAACTTTTGATTTAAAGTGAGAGACGTGCATCTCTTCATTTCACTTGAACACTTAGAGGATGTTGTAAAGTTATTAACTGGCCTAATTTCAATATTTTTGTGTCTCAGGGAATAGGGAGGCCCAAGGAGAGGGAGAAAGATGGGGGATTGGCCTGTCGGTAAACAGTAAGAACATGCACATTTATTATGTTTACCATCTTACATGCGTGTGGTTCCTGGCACCCCCAAATAATTACAATAGTACATTAAAGATCACTGATCACAGATCACCATAAAATATAATAATAATAAAAAAGTTTAAAATATTGTGAGAATTACCAAAATGTGACACAGAATACAAATTGTACAAGTGCTGTTGGAAAAATGGTGCTGATAGACTTGCTCAATGCGGGGTTGTCACAAACTTTCAATTAAAAAAAAATATAATATCTGAGAAGTTAATAAAGCAAAGTGCAGTAAAACGAGGTACCCCTGTACTCGTTCACATTCATAGCACAAAATGTAGATTTTTTAAATGTAATCATTCAAGCCCCAAGCACATTGACAGTATGCAGTGAATAGTGTTTTGATGGATTTAGATTTCTGACAGACTGATTAAATCCTTCCCTTATGAATTTTTCATTTCATTCACACAAACAGGGGAGAAACCTGGAATTTTAATATAATATTTTTCTGACATCATCGATTACAGTGAATATTTTGTTTCCTAGCTTTAAATTATCCTCAGATTACCTCTTTTTGTTAATTTTTTTCAAAATAAAACAAATGTAATTATTTTAAAGTTTACATAAGAGATATTGAACACTGTTATCCTTAAATGGATAATTGTATTTTGTATTTACTTTCCCATTGCTTTTTTTGATAGATAAAATGTAATACTAGAAAAATCAGTTTAGTACATGAATTTGAATATGTTTGCTGAGGTGAATAAATTAGAAGAAGAAAGGAGATAAAGACTAAAAAAATAAAAGTATTAAAGAATTAGAGAAAACAAAGTCATGAATCAATTTTTCCCAGCAAGCACCTACATTATCCAAGATATAAGGCCACTGTTTACATTCCTGAAAGTATTCAATCCTTTCCTTTCTAAACATCTTTATTAGTCTCCAAATTTTCAAGAAGGTGACCATCCCTAATTCTGTGATATGTTGAATTAAAAAAATAGTCAAACCTACACTATCCTCATTCCTAAAATTAGAAATTTGAGCTAGATGGTAATCAAGGGGAATTCTTCCTCAAAATTTTTAGTGGACATTTGTGCTTTTTGTCATCCAGCATCCATTACTCTTTCTCCTGTTGGTAGTAACCTGATTTTTCTTTAGCAGACCTCCCCCCTGCCCAAAGCTCCTGCTCTTCATATAAGTGCATCCAGTGGCATTGGTCCTGTTCCTGGGAGTAGGCATGAGGTTTAGAGCTGGCCAATCAGAACATCATGTCAATTTGATTATGATAGTTATGGATGGCAGTCTGACCCAAGCAAAGTTAACAATGTTCAATTTAAATAAATCCTGGGATTTAGGCTTGAGCAACCAGAAAAAGAGGAGGACTCTTTTCCACTAGAGTTGATCCTAGTGTGTCACAGGAACTTTGAAAACCAATGGAGAAGAGAGAAGAGTCTGGAGTTGGAAACAGAACAGATCCTGATGGCAGCATTGGGACCTCTGGATCCATGTATCTGTGAAATGCATCCTGGACTTTTCAGTTCCCCGAACCAATAACTCCCCCACCCCAATACAACACACACACACACACACACACACACACACACACACACACACACGTATTTCTTGTTTGTTAGTTGGTTTTCTGGGTTGTGTCACGTGCAGCAGAGAAAATCCTGGATAATGTAATAGTTATCAGACCCTGATTCCACAGTGCTCTTTCCTGATTCATTATCAGAATGCAGTGAGGAAAGTCAGAAGATAGCGGAGCAAAGCAGTGGTGCTTAGAGCACTAGTGGGTGCTAAGATAATTATGGATCAGGTTTGGAATCATGGTTGGGGTTAGAGGCAGGAATTGGGTTAGTATTAGAGGTAGAGGTAGGTTTGGGGTTAATGTTAGGGTTCGAATTAGAGATAGTTCTAGGATTAATTTTAAGGTTCAGGTATAAGAATTGGGTTTGGGTTTAGTTTTACAGTTGGTTTTCAGGTCAGAATCAGAGTTAGTTGTGGAGTTATTGTTAGATTAGCTTAGAGGTAGGATTGTTGACTGTGTGAGGTTAGGGTTCTAGGAAAGATCAGGTGCATTGGTCATGTTACAGTGTGGTTAGGTGTAAAGGTAGATTTGAAGTTCCTGAGGGAACAGCATACTCCTTGACCTGTTTAGTCAGGGCTTCCTGGAGGACAACCCAGGCTACATGCTTGTGTATCATCTTCATCCTCTGAATAAACTTAGATAAGACCAATCTCTGACCAGTGTAAACTATGTCAGAAAATAAAGGTAGTCAGAGCTTCTCACTTTTGTCTCCTTTTTTTCGTTAACTTTCATTTTCTCTCTCCTTTCTCCTTCTCACTGCCTGTATGATGAGGGTTTGGATTTTAAACTTCCTGTTTTAATTAGTACTTTGCAGTCCAACCATCCAAATCTAATGAATGTAAACAAAATAAAGTTCATGTACCTGAGAAGGAGTCATCTAATTAGGTCTATGGAGTTCAACAAATATCATTAGGGTTCTTTCCATCTCTTGGTCTCTATCTGTAGAAGCTGGTCTAATTCTGCTCTATAAATGATTTTCTTCTATGTGGCCAAGGAAAGATCTTAGGCATCTCTAGGTCTAATCATCCCTAGTGGCAAAATCTTAGATTAAAAAAGTTCATTTATCTCCCATAAGTGATATGTAAAAATTCAACAGAAAAACTGATTATTTCCATTTGGATCAAATTATTATCCTTTTGCCAAGCATGGTGGTTAGGGAATGGGGAATGACTGGCCCTTCTGTCTCTGATCCTGCGGAGCGGGGATACTTTGATTAGCAGGTTCTTCCCTCTCCCAATCATATTTACATGGAGTGGGAAAGAATGTTTCCTAAAGGTAGAGCTAGTGCTGATACGGAAAGAAGAAATGTTCCTTCTGGGGAGACAAAAAGCAACAGCTGTCTATTACAGATCTCTATGCTGTAGTGAAATTTTAAATTCTTGACATTTTCCGCATTGTTGAGATATAGAGGATTATGTTTTTTGGGGTTTTTTTTGTTTTTTTTTTTGCGGTACGCGGGCCTCTCACTTGTTGTGGCCTCTCCCGTTGCGGAGCACAGGCTCCAGACGCACAGGCTCAGCGGCCATGGCTCACGGGCCCAGCTGCTCCACGGCATGTGGGATTTTCCCAGACCGGGGCACGAACCCGTGTTCCCTGCATCGGCAAGTGGACTCCCAACCACTGCGCCACCAGGGAAGCCCTGTTTCTTTTTATCTTCTGTTTTTTTTTACCATGCCTATTTCAGCTACCCTAATTCTCTCTGATTTTTTTTTTAACTTTTTATTTTATTTTGGAGTATAGTTGATTTACAGTGTTGTGGTATATATGTATAGTTTATATTCTTGATATCAATCATAGACAACATATACATTATGAATATCTTCTGGTGAGTGGCTTCTATTTTGCTTTTTGTTTTTTTTGGCTGCACCATGTGGCATGTGGGATCTTAGTTCCCTGACCAGGAATCAAATTGGTATCCCCTGCATTGGAAGTGCAGAGTCTTAACCACTGGACCACCAGGAAAGTCCCTCACTGATTTAAATTTAAGCCATTTCCTCTGGTTTTATCTTCCTTGTGTACCTAGAACAACTTGATACAGCACTTGCCTCATGATCCCATCACCTAAATACATTTCCAAAGTTTTAATTCAGTCTTCAAGTAATTTTGGTATGCTTTTCCTTTCACTATATTATTTTGGGTTTTGTGTGTGTGTGATGTTTCCCTTCCTGAGGTGTCTCATATTGTGATGTTTCTGTCTTTTAAAAGTCAGTATCCTATTGATATTTCATTTTATCTTCAATTACTATCTCTGTTCTATATTGTTATTGGGTATCTTCTCCACTCATTCTTCTCTTCCTGCCCTTTATTCTGAAAGTTAATCACTTCATAAATATCATTTCCACACTGTTTTTGGTAAAAATTTGTTGGAAAACATGACTAGAGGTAACAATGTGTCTGCATTATTAGATTTTTAAATATTTTATATGAATCACTCCATGTTTATTTTTTCTAATTTTATCTTCCCATATGATTATATTTTCATTAAAAGCCATATTTTTTGTTTTACAGAGATCCAAGAGGCCAAAATCTCTTTCATTAAAAAAGCACAAGATTCGTGATAAAGAACTGTCATTAATATCTCATTGTTTTGGGTCCCAATAGTCATACTTCCAGCCCACTCAGTGACAAAGATACATAATTAAATACCAAACTTACAGAAATGGAATATTGGGAAGCTGAACAGAACAGAACAGAATCTCCCAAAGTAAATCTCGTCTCTTTCTATGACTTTGTTCATCGTGTTTATTATAAAATTAGACTTTAATATTAATATTTTAAGCCCTATAGTGTTCATAGTGAAGTAGGAATAACACATAATTAGAGGATAGTTACCATCTCAGATATATTTTCTGATTTGAAATTTGAAAAGAATGCCCATATTTAATTATGTATCAAATCGTTTTCAAAATTCCACTAAATGATCAGGATTTCCTGCTGACAAAACAGATTATAATATAAAAACATATGTTTAAAATCAATTCTACTTCTTTTACTATTGTTGTGCAATAATGAAGCTTTAGTCCCTTTTGAAGGGAGGTCACTTAATTACTCAGCAACATAAAATATTTTCTCCTATTAGAATTTCAAAACAATGAATTGCAAATAAATGATGTTTCCAATAATACCATACGCATGCTAAAGCTATTGCAAATAAGTAAAACTCAAACATTTAAGCTAGCTATAAAAACTTCCATTCTAAGATTTGTAAAATTCTACTCCTGTTCCTAATAATGTTAAGTTAATAATGCAAATGTAGGAGATACTGTCCTTTTAACTCAACTATCTAGGGCCATGGAAAATAAAGAGGATTTAGACAAATGAAACAAAAACGTACTTAGGGCACTCGTTTTAAATCTGTTATGAAAAAAAAAAAACTTTGGTGCTACAGAGGCAGATAACCAACTTGAGAATTTTTGCCCATTTATGTCCCATTGCTGAAGTGTTAACCAGTTGAGGACCAGCCTTAAGGCAGGAACAGAGGAGGAAAGGACACGCAGAGGTCAGAAGGCCAATGGCATTAACTTATCCATTAAGGGAATGAACTCTGTAGTACTGGAGTCTGACATTGATAAAATTAGTGATGCTAATGCTGAAGGATTTATTTTTAAAGATCAATTTAAAAGAAAGTAATAATAAAACAATCAAACTATTATATTGGATGAGAAATTTGGAGGTAATGATACTTTAACCAAGTCTCATAGGTAAGCAGGAGGATGGGTTGGGGGCAATGGGAATTCCTCTGTAAACTGTGGTTTGCCAGAGAGGTGAAAAACCCTAAGGTTTGCTACTTTGAGTAGAAGGCAACACAGTTTCTCAAGGAACAAGACCTTTTTTGTGATTCTGAGGATACAAAAACCTGAAGTTAGCAAAAATTTAGTTTGTTTTTGCCCTCCCTGCCTCTATAGCAGTTTTTGCTTCATCTTTTGTCCTTCTTGTTATTCACTGCCAGATGCACCAACCTCCTGTGTTTATGTTTCCATTAAGCTAATTTTGTACACATATTTTATATGCAGTACACTGTTCATATCTCTTTAATAGTAGACACCAAATGGCCTTTTTCTTCCATACATTGTATTTCTACTCTTCCTGGGAGACTAGTAACTCCTTGAGGACAACAATGATATCTTTTTCATCTTTGGTTTTCTAGTGTCAAGAAGAATGCCTGCCAATAAATATATGTTCAATAATCATTTAATGAATGAATGAATGAATGTTCTCCCATTACTCAGATTTAATTCATACCCATTCAACAGTAGCTTACCACACAAACTAGATCTCTGGAGAATATCAGGATCCAGGCTGCATAATTCTGACCTTCTCTCTCAAGAAAATGGTACTCTGTGAACTTCCAAAGGAATCAGTCCCTACCTCCTTGCAATCATTATCCGGAAACCTTCAGTAACTTTTCTTCACTCCTTAAACTGAGCACAGATCATGTTTTCTTACAATCACACGATGCTAAAAGTAGAACTCTAAGCACTTAACTAAAATGTTGAATAGAAAAATAAGCATAAGAACTACAGCATATATCCTGTCCCTGTTTATATTCAGGGTATGGAAAGTAGTTAGAGATTGACTGCAAAAGAGGAAGACAGTCAGATTTAATAACAACTGAGTTTTAAAAGTTTTATCAATCAATACTTATCTTACATATCAATATTCTAAGTAAACACAGAATAATAACTTGCAGGATCCAGTTGCAGGAAAGTTAAAGATAATGGCTTTCTTAATAAAAGACAAGATTGATTCTAAATATTTTTCTTGAAATGAAAATGGATGCTTTAAATTTGAGTTGATTGAATTGAATATAAAGAAGACTCAAATTATCTACAACTAATGCCACTAATAACTCCTTAAAACACACGTGAGTCAACACAGTTTTTTTGTGTATATATACAACATGTATGCAATGTATAGGAAGAGAATTAGACTTACATATTCCAAATCTGAATTACTGTAGTCCAAAATAAAAATGTCTCTTCTCTAACCTGCTATAGACAAATATATCTCATGTCTCGTAAATCTTTTGCAGTATTTTTGTAACACCTACTCTTTGGAGTTAGAATATTTGCAAACTCCAGTATATTGAAGAAAAGAGTAGGTAACCATCTGTCTGCAGTGATTAGACAGAGCTTGCTAGTGTCTTATTACTTCCTCCTTGTTTCCATATAGAGGATTAAAGATATTTCAGTGAAAATTTGCATTTCTAAAATCTTAGTGTGGACAAGTCCTTCGAGGACAGTTTTTAATTCCTTGTCTTAATCCATATCTTTTCAGTGTTTCCATACCTTCAATATTATTGCTGAAAAGTTTTTTATGTTTTTAGAATGTCACATAACCTTAGTATCTATTCTGTGACCAATAATTCCTGACATTTAAAATTTAATAAATCAGCACCACAATATCTAAATCAGAGGCTGACCTTCACATGCTTTTGTGTGGTCAAACACCTTTTATTTTCATAGCAGCCATCCAATGCTCTCCATGACATCGATTAACCACATTTGTTTAATGGTTTAAGGAATACATGGTAAAAGGAAGTAAATTTTGTTTTAATCCTGAAACAATGACTTCATATAGAAAATCATAAATTAGAAAATATAGAAAAAGCCTTTGCACTATTAATTCTATTTTTGTCTAGAATTTTTCTGTCTTTGCAGTATTAATTCTAAATGCAGTGAATTCTGCTTATCATGCCAGATTTCTGAAATGTCCTTTTCTGGTAAAGTTGTATAACAATGAGTATATACTGGCTACAACAATAATAAACTGAGGCACAGTGCACACCGACGCCTTGGCTTAAAATATTATAACGAAGTACTACTTCAACGTTATCGCTGAGAGAAATCTTGGGGCTTCCACACATTTATCCCTTCCTTTTTCTCCTTTAACTCCTCCTCTTGGTCTTTTTGCTGCATTTTCTTGTTTTCCTGCTTGATCCCATTTGAAAGCAGGTCTTTTAATTTTCTCTCCTCTGATAGCTCTTTACTGACACAATTGAATTTGTGTCAAATGTAAAAGCACCAGGTTTTCATTTTGGTCTCCAAAAATAGGAGGTCTCAAATAATAAGTGGCTCAGCTTTACTTTTCTTATAGCAGGAATTCTCATATTCAGTGTAGTGGGGCCCTATTTAAAATGTAGATTCTAGAGACAACACCACTGAAATTCTGACTCAGTAAGTCATGCATGCGCACTGAAATCAAAATTTTTACCATGTCCCCCAGCTTTTTGTTTTCATTTTTGTTTCTAACACACAGTTCAAGGTGATCTTTTTCAAGATTTAAGGAAATATAGCTGTGATGTTTTCATACAGTAAAAAAATCTGTAAGAAATAACTTTTTATTCACTGTGAAGTTTCTCCTACAGTCTTTCATATCTGTGGGGAATATGTTAAAATATATGGACATAAAAGATGATATTGCTTATAGAACTCAGGTTTATTTCACCTGGCTTGACTTTTTACTTAAACTCTTGACTGCATATTCAAATGTTCACAGTACACCTACCAATACTATCTCACATTTAGACTGTCTGACATCAAACTTTTGATTCTCTCTCCTTCCCTACATCTAACTAACCTGCACCTCCCCCAGGATCCTGTATCTCAATAAATGGCCCCACCACCCTTCTACCTGGCATGAAAATGTTGACTCCCTTCTTTTTCTCACACCCATATGCAATCCATCAATAAATCCTCTTGGTTCTACTGTCAAAATATATCCTCAATATCACCATTAGAATATAAACTTCCTAAAAGAACAAGCCTTGTCTATTTTGTTTGCTGCTATAAGCACACAATAAATATTTTTGAAACAATGAATTTAGTCAGTGTTGCATAAAAGGTCTCTCCATTTGATGTACCCATTAAGAAATTTACATTCCCTTATAAACTTTAAATTATTCCAGAAGTCTAAGTAATTCCCACATAAACTGTATACATTGCTTGCAGTCACAAAGAAAAAAAATCTCTCAGAGTAGCGAACTAATTGTGAGTGGCATGTGAGAGAACCAGCCCTACTTCCTACTGGATAGCTTCATACGTATATTCCTCTAACAATGCAAACTCAACTTGCCTTGGCAGAATTCATCATGACCTCTCTACTCACAATGCTTGATTTTCTTTCTATATGGTCTGTCCATCTTAAGAAAAATACAAATAACACAATAATTGTACTTTCTTTGGCCAAAAACTTGTATTAATCAGAAGATTCTTTTCTGTTCCTATCCATTTCCCACATCTGATGAGTAGTCTATTTCCAGAATATCTCATATTTTTTTTTCATATTTGATTCCACTGCGCTGTTTTTACCCTCATAATCACTTTCCTGAAGAGTCTCAACAGGCTTCCCAGTGTCTGGTCTCATAAATTCAACCCATTCTCACCATTGCCCCAGATTCATCCTCCTCTGGGAAGCTCTGATCCATCAGAACTCATTTTAAGATAACTCCAGGGATTTCAAACTTTTAAAATCCAATCCACCATGACATAAAAATACAGGTGAGACTTGGCAAATACCCACAAAAAAAGTAGCCCATGAAAGCAATGCAAAGCATCAAAAAAGATTACTTGAGGTCTCTATTCCTTGAAATTTCAAAAAAAATGTTCACAAAAGCCTATGTTTTACTGGAGTTCCCTGAATGATATTTTCAGCATAGCTATGTATATCTGAGCGCAATCATAAATGTACTACTTCATCAACTTGGGTGTAATTTCTTTTCATCCTTTGGAACTTTTCAAAATTATACTCACATGTCAACAAAACCACAAATGCTACGTCCTCAGGGAAAGAGTACTTCTTACCCCAAATCAAATCCAACTTTTATGTTTCTATGTTCTAATACTTAGCATACACCTCTCCAATAACCCTCATGCTATAGAGTATTGTTGACATGTCAGTCTCTCTCCCAAGATTAGAAATGCCTTGTAGGTAAGGACCATGCCCCCTTCATTCTGTATTTCCTCCACAGAATGTAATAGAACAGATTACATGTTGTGGGTGCTCAATAAATATTTGCTGAATGAAATAAGAAAAGGAAATAGCTCCAAATTAGATAAGCCCTAGAAAACCAGTGTGTTGGTTCAGGCTGCTTTATTTTTTTGTGTGCTTTTTTCTGCTATAGTTGGACCGAGCCCTCTGCTTCTCTATGCTGCCTTTACCTCCATTTGGATGATAAAAATATATTTCCATGACTTCAAATTTCTACATATACTGTCACTGTTGCTGATGGTGACCCAGCACTCAGAGAAGTCTTATAAACTCCTATTACCAGAAGAGAAAATCCATGCCCAGAGAAAATCTTGAATCTTGCTGCCACCCCTCTGATCTCTGTGGCCAGGTACCTATGATGAGTTTTAGAGATTAGTCATTGAAACTCAAGTCCATTTCAGTTGAGTTTACCAAAAAAAACTATGCATGAGAATTTGTTTTTCTTAAATTACACACCTTTTTTTAAACTTGCTATGCACACTAGCATGGATAAACTAGCAAAGGAAGAATGGAAATAGAGAACATTATATTTACTTACAGTTCAGGAAGGGAGAGGTCAAGTGATAACATGTAAATCTATTCAAACTCCTAACACAATAACAGCTCTCTAGTACTAAATTCCACTACCTGGGAAAAGGAGTGAATAATAGCCCTATCACACAGGTTGTTACAGGAGCTACTTAGACGGTGGATGACAAATACTGCTCTTGAGGAGTTAGGTAATTACGGAAATATAACAACTCCCAAAAAGCCTAACATGTAAATTCTACTGTAATTCAGTTGATTCAGGATAATGAGAAATATTGATAATATTCTTTTAACTGGTTACATGTCTGCTAGAATTAGCAATGCCTCCCATCTCTGGGCAAGACTGTACTTTGATTTTTCAAAAATTTATAATTTGATTGATAGTTCAGGAAATTGAGGACCAGAATTAGTCAATAGGTTTATTGTTTCTCTTATTCCCCATTAAAAGAAGTGTCTAGAACTCTCCAATTATTACCAACGTCGCTCTTGGGCTCCACCTGAAAATATGATATTTTTTTCAATTGTCTGCACAGCATTTTGTCACTGGCAGTGGGGGAAATGACAAAGGATTCCTAAAGCTGAGACTCTGTGGGCATTCCTGAATCATACTGGGCTCATGTGGAGATATGTTTGGCCCTTTTATTTTTGCAGAAAGTATGGAGTCGTGATAAAATTCAGTCTCAGCTCTCTTATCCCATCTGGGACACAAATGGTCAAATATTTCCTTAGACATCTATAAAAACAAAGAAAACAACTAAGAATCACTTTGAAACAAAGAAGGCTTAAGAGTTTTTAGATTTTTTTTTTTTTTTTTTTTTTTTTGCGGTACGTGGGCCTCTCACTGCTGTGGCCTCTCCCTTTGAGGAGCACAGGCTCCAGACACACAGGCTCAGCGGCCATGGCTCACGGGCCCAGCCGCTCTGCGGCATGTGGGATCCTCCCGGACCAGGGCACGAACCTGTGACCCCTGCATCGGCAGGCGGACTCTCAACCACTGCGCCACCAGGGAAGCCCTTAAGTAAGAGTTTTATACATTATATGTTCTCAGTAATTTCAGGAATATAGCATGTTATTTGGAAGCATATTTATGTAACTTCCTTGAAGAAAAAAAATAGCTGCCACAGTTTGTAAAGCTCATTTGCTCTTCAAGAGAAGAGCAAAATAGTTTCCTGGTAAAGTCAAGGGGATTACAGTGCTGAGGAGAGATTTTACAAATGGTCTCCCATAATCATTACTTTAGTGACTATATATTTATTTTAATGTGTGTGTTGTTTAAGATATTGAAAAAAGTTATCACAAACATGATTCAAATTATTGAGGTTTTATTTTAAGATTTTATATAGAAGAAATTTAAAGCCTACAAATGCCTAATTTAAAAAATGTGCTTATATCTAAAGTATTCCTCCTGGTGGAAATCTAACACTTTAATTCATTTAGTAGCAAAACATTGCTGTATGCCCAGCACTGTTCTAGAAGCTGAGGATGCACCTGCAAAAACAAAAAATAAAGGAACTACTGTCTTGGAACTTATATGTTACTTAAGGGAGACAGCAGTAAAATTAAAAAACAAACCAACAATATCATTTCTAATAGTAATAAGTTCTATGAGAGAAACAAAATGGGCTGCTAACATAGGGGGTAGAGATTCAGACTGGCCTCCTCAGAGACTGTCTCTGAATATGTGACAATGTGAGCTGAGCAGGAACCAGCTAGGAGAGGGCCAGAGGGGATTAGAGAGTGTGAAGATGCTAAAGCAGGAATATATTCAGTCTGTTCAAAGAATATAGATTTTGCTACAAAGATCAATCACCTAAGGGGTGCTCCTTCTTACATGGATGTTAATTCAAGGACATCCTCATCTCTAGTGTATTTATCATTTTGGCTTTCCTAAAGTCTAGTTCATTCACTCAGGGAATAGTTGAAAATATCTCTTGACTTTGGGAAAGTCAAGGCCTTATATCCAGTTTCTTTTTCAGCATTTTTAAAGTTTGGAAGGTAGCTTCTTAATCCTGCATGAAAAGCTAGTGTGCATTAAAATCGTATTATTCAGGTAATGCAATCTCCAAAATGTGTGTGTGCATGAGTGTGCACATGTTTTTATTTACGTGTTTTTAACTTGTTAAATCCTTATTTTCCCCTTTTCCACTGAGATAGTTTGGCTTCCTGTCAGTGACCGATTGCAATGTTCATTATGCCTGGGGAAGAAAAACACATAAATTTATGAACTAGGATAATCTTACTGACTTTCAGGAATCTATGAGTCACCATCACCATCTCTGATGATTTCAAAGAACAAAGCTTTCTAGGCTTCCCTGTGGCTGAAATATAAATTAAGCCCCAGCACATAAATGTCCCAACAATTATGAAGTTCTTTTCCTGTATCAGCTGGTGAGATTTGTTAATGTATTTGTTTTTCAGCTTTCTAAACTTGGGGAATTTTTGTATTAAGTATTCTAATTGGAGAGATTAAGTTTTAGCTATTTTTTTCACAATGAAATGTTGACTCAGTTTCACCCAATGACAAAATGGCTTCATAAGCACATAACCACATCTCTCTACTTCTGTCCCAGAAAGATTAGCACAATCTGCACATTTTAAGAAAGACAAGTTGGCCTCAAAATGGTATTTATAAGCAATATGGTTCTCTACCAAAGTATATGACGCATCAAATTTATTCTGAATTTATGAAATTAATTACTATAGACAGTGGCTTTCTGACCCCAATTATGATTTTATAATAATAAAATCAACCACATGGTTGTAAACCATATGCTTTATAAATTCATCTTAGTGTCACCAAGTAGGAATAAAAACTCACTGAAAATCTAGAAAAGGATATTACAATTTTTCAGCAGTGCTGTATTCCCCTTGTGAGTTAGGAATAGCAAACAAAAGTTTTTAAAGTAACCACAGTTTTAGAAATTTTGATGCATTACCATGTGAACTTGCAGAGACATGCTTATGGTAATTCCCTAAAGGCTGACCTGGGGTCAATGTAATACCTTCAATTATTATTGGAATGATAAAACTGCCATATAAGATAAATTTTCAAATGAGCATATTTAGAAGCTTGCAGGAAATCTGGAGTAGAAATTTGGGGATTTAGTTGGAAAATATGAAAAAATTTCCATAAGATCTCAAATTTGTCATCTTTTGGGTTTTAGTGTGAGGCCAAAATATGATCTAGTTTCAAGTGATGGATGGCTAGGAGCATAGTGACCCATTGAAACCCCAAAAATAGGTTAATACAAAAACAATTTTAGTGAAAAACTATATAGAATATTGGAAAATATTAATAGAGCTATGACACGTGAGACTAGGTGCATCTTTCAGAAAAGAAATATGAAAAAACATTTTAAAGAGAAATTTCTTCTCAAATTTAATTATTCAGCAAAGCAAACACAGTAACACTTTTTCCTATATTTTAATCTTCTTTCTTTCGCTTCTTTTCTTTATTTCTTTGTTTTCATTTTCTCACTTTCTCCTTTTCTCCCTCATGCAGCACGTGGAAAGCCTCCTAGAAGAATTTTGATTGCCTTTTCTTATCAGTTTTTTTTTCATTAAAGTAGGCTTGATTAAGTGAGCCCCAAACAGGGCACAAACTCCAGTGTGAAAACCGTCCTGAGTCTCCCAATGACAGCACGCTCCTTAAAGTCTTAGAAGGGCTCCATTTCAGCTGCAGTGTCAGAGCCAGCTAAGACCCTATCTAATGCCTCAGTTCCATCCCTAGACTGTCCTCTTCTGCACTTACCCAATTGCTTAACATTCTCTGCATGGCCTATGCTATTTCACGCCTCTTTGATTTTGCTCTAGTTGTTTCCTCTGCCTAGAACACCTTGCTCTATTTTCCTCACCTGTGTGACTTGCATTCATGCATTAAAACTCCATTTAGGAGTCATCTTCTCCTGAATCTCTCTCTAATCCCCTGAATGGAACTAAGTGTCCTTATATGCTTCCACTACATACTGTAACTCATCTATCAGAGTACTTGACATATTATATTGAAATTATCTGTTATGTTTGTCTCTTCACCTAAAGTATAGGTTCCTCGGTTTCTATTATCTTTGTTCCCTGGATTCTTATTCCAGTAATTGGCACAAACTCTCCCAATATTATAAGTTACTTCTATTAGCAGAGATCCAAAGTGTGAAATGGAAATATCTATCAGATTATCTTAGTCTTATGCCATTAAATGCTTGATTCCTCTAAATTTCCTTGTTCTGAGACTATGGTAGTTAAAAATACTTTTAACTATTGTCTGATTCCTGTGACAGAGACAGTGTTCCCTTATACTTTCCAACCCCACTTGTAGTTAAGCTGATACAATGAGATTGGTTTTGGTCAAATGATTATGGGCATGACAGACATGTGTTGCTTTTTGGCAAAGGTAGTTAAGAGCCAGTATATATTTCCCAGTTCACTCCTCTCCAGCCATGACAACGTTAGAGGCTGTAAAATGACTTATCCCCAAATTGAAAAAAAATAAAACAACAAACATTTATCTCATCACTTCTAAAGCCTCCTCAGGAACTGCGAGAAACTTAACTAGATAATTCTGTCTCAGAGCCTGTCATTAAGTCAAGCTGGTGGGGGCAGGGGAGAGTGCTGTTGGCATCATATCAAGACTCTTTCTGGCCAAAGGATTTGCTTCTAAGATCACACATGTGGTTGTTAGCAGGCTACATTTCCTCTATGGTGGTAGGCTGGATATTTTAATTCCTCACCATGTGGGTTGCTCTCAACAAGGAAGTTTACTTTCTCCAGAGCAAGAAATCCAGGAGCAAGAGAGTGGGAACTCAAGGCAGAAGCTGTAATCTTTTATAATATAATTTTGAAAGTGACATACTATCACTTCTGCTATATGTTACTGTATGCTGCTATAGACCACTTCTGGCATGATATGGAAAGGAACTAAATAGGGTGTGAATACCAGGCAGTGGGGGACACTGAGACCCATCGTGGAGGCTTGTTTCACAGAGGCTGCATGTTGAGGTGGTCCATGAACAGAAAGGACATCTGGACCTTGAGATACAACAGACTCTCCAACCCATATTAGATGTCAATTAGATGTCAAATAGACAAGAAATAAACTTCTGTGATGCTAAGCCAATGAACATTTAGGGTTTATTTGCCACTATGGCACAGCCTACCTTTTCAGAACAATAAAGCTCTTCACATAGTTATGTCTACAGAAAGAGACAGTGAAGATTGAAAGAGCTTCAAGTGTTCTATGACTTTTAAGATTAACTTCTTGGGGGATTCAAGATGGTGGCGGAATATGAGGACATGGAGTTCATCTCTCTCCATGCATGCATCAGGAATACATCTATAGATGCAACAATTCTCACAGAAGACTGGCTGAAAACAAGCTGAAGACCTTGGACACCAGAAAGAACTATAAAGATCCCTGCATAACTGGGTAGGATGGAAAAAAGAAGGGAGAAGGAGGAGGAAAGGAAGCAGGACAGGACAGGGCAGGGGAGCTAAAGCAGAGGAGAGATTCCCGAATTCGGGGAAACTCCCTCTCTGACGGGGGAATCGATTGGGACAGAAGGGAAGCATTTGAGGCTGTCAGAAGAGGATGAAGCAGCAAATTGGTAGCAGATGGGAAAGAGTGAGAAATACACAGACGGTCTGTACTGTGGCTCTCTGTGCCCTGGACTGGGATGTGTGTTCACAGTTATGCAAGGGGGCTGGGAGCTGGAGTGTGGGAATTGGGGAACAGGCCAGGAGTGAGAACTGTTGTTGGTTGTGGGGAGACGGACTGAGGGGCCGGGAGGGAGGAAATATGCAGCAGGGAATGCCTACAGAGGAAGACTGGACTGCCATGGAAGCAGGTGTTACTGATGAGTCACACACAGGGGGAGGAGCCACTATTGTGGCCTCTCTCTCCCCACACATCAGTGTCTGCCGACGGACAATAAAAGAAGCCCTCTCAGGGCTGGCCCTCACATGCCTGCTGCTGGGTGTCAGAAAAAACCTGGCCAGGGCCAGCCCTCACGCGCCTTATGCTGGGTGCCAGAAAAGGCCCTTGCTAGGGCCATATCTCTTGTACCTATGGCCTCCGGCTCCCTGCGCATTTGGCACCACTGGGGCTCCCACCGTCCAAGCAGTCATACCACCTCTGCGCCTGGTCCTCACTGGGGCAGACCCACAAGCTCCAAGGCATTCTCAGGACCAGACTCCTGTGAGTAGACCACATGCAGAGGTGTGGATAAAACCAAAGCTGAATCCCAGGGATGGGGCAAATAAGGAAGAAGATCAAAAATCTTTCTGTTGGCAGCACAAGCTGCAGATTAAATCCCTGCAATCAGCTAGGTAGGCCCTGAATCTATGGAACATCTTAGTAGACAATTAGTGTTCCCCAAAATGAAAATGTTCTAGCTCTGACAGCTGTGGACTTCAGGGGCAGCACGCGCAGTAATTGGGCCAGATCAGAATCTGAGTTATCCCCAAAGGGCACACAGCAGGTCCAGAGACCAGCCCAGGGAGTTGGAGGTGGGCTGTGGCTCATGGCATGTGCAAGGACACTTTCAGCTGAGACCCCAGGGAAACATAATTATTATTATTAATTTTATGTTTTGATTCATTCCATTGTTGGTTCTGGCCTTTTTTGTTTGTTTTTTTCCCTTTCGTTTTTTGTCTGTTTGTTGGGTATTGTTTCAGTATTTTTTTTCTTTAATTTAGTCTTTTGTGTTCTATAACATATTTTTTATTTTTATTTTTTTATATACTTCTATTTTAACTTTGCTTTTCTGTTGTTCTGTGTTCTTTTCTCTTATTTTTTTTCTTCTTTTTCTTTAATATATTTTTTATATTTCCATTTCTACTTTGCTTTTCTGTTGTCCTGTGTTTTTCCCCTTTTTGTTTTATTTTAAAAATTATTTTTATAGGTTTTATCTGTTTCCTTGCTTTATGCTTTAGTTGGCACACTACTTTGGTTTTGATTTTAGGTTTGTGCTTTTGTTAGTTTTGATCCTAATTGCTTGATTTCACTTTTGAGTTCTTCTAATTGTCTGGTTGTTCTCTTGTTTTTCATTTATTTGGTTCTGTTTTTGTTTCTTTTGCATCTGTGTGTGTTTCCTTGATTGTGTTTTTGTTTGTTTGATTTTACCATTTCTCTGGGGTTTTGTTTGTCTTTTTTGGTTCTTTTTCTTTAATATATTTTCTATTTATTTTTATATTTCTATTTTTATGTTGCTTGTCTGTTGTTCTGTCTTTTTTCCCCTTTCTCTTTTTTCTTCTTATCAGTTTTTTTTCATTTTGTTTTGTTTCTTTGCTTCCTTCTTCAGTTGGCACTCTACTTTGGTTTTGTTTTTTTAGTATTGTGTTTTTGTCAGTTTTCTTTTTAATTATTTGATTTCATCCTTGGGTTATGCTTGCTTTTTGATTTATTTGGTTCTGTTTTTGTTTCTTTTGTGTGTGTGCATGTTTCCTTGTTTCTATTTTTGTTTGTTTGATTTTACTTTTTACCATTTGTTTGAGGTTTTCTTAGTCTTTTCATTCATTCATTCTTTTTTTTTTAATCCCCTTTATCGTTGGGATGAGCGAATTGCAGGGTCTTGGTTCCTCGACCAGAAGTCAGGCCTGAGGTTCTGGGGTGGGAACACAAGTCCAGGATGCTGGACCACTAAAGAATTCCCACCCCCAGGGAAGATTAATCTCTGAGAGCTCTCACAGAGACCTCTATCTGAATACAAGACCCGGCTCCACCCAACTGCCAGCAGCTTCCAGAACTGGACACCCCACACCAAACAACAAACAAGACAGGAAAACAAACCAACCCATCAGCACACAGTCTAACTAAGGTCATACTAAACTCACAGACACCCCAGAGCACACCATCTGACATGGTCCTGCTCATCAAAGGGAAAAGACTCAGCTCCACCCACCAGAACACAGGCACCAGTCCATCGCATCAGGAAGCCTATGCAAACCACTGGACTAACTTCAACACCAGGGGAAGAAAACAGAAGCAAGAGGAACAGAAATACTGTAAATTAGACAAAATGAAAAGAGGGAGAAATATCTTGCAGGCAAAGGAACAAGAAAAGAAAAGCCCACAAGAACAAATAAATAAAGAGGAAATAGACAAGCTACTTGAAAACGAATTCAAAGTAATGATAGTAAAGATGATTCAAGATCTTAGAAACAGGATACAGAAAATAAAAGAAAATTTTAACAAGGAACTAGAAGAACTAAAGAGCAAACAAACAGTAATATAAAGCACAATAACTGAAATTAAAGATACTCTAGAAGGAATTAATAGCAGAATAACTGAGGCAGAAAAACAGATAAGTGAGCTGGAAGATAGAATAGTGGAAATAACTGCCACAGAGCAGAATAAAGAAAAAAGAATGGAGGACAGTCTCAGAGACCTCTGGGATAATATTAAGTGCACCAACTTTCAAATTATAGGAACCCCAGAAGGAGAAGAAAAAAAGAAAGGGTCTGAAAAAAATATTTGAAGAGATTATAGTTGAAAACTTCCCCAACATGGGAAAGTAAATAGTCAGTCAAGTCCAGAAAGTGCAGAGTCCCATACAGGATAAATCCAAGAAGAGACAGGCTGAGACACATATTAATCAAACTAACAAAAACTAAACATAAAGAAAAAATATTAAAAGCAGCAAGGGAAACACAACAAATAACATATAAGGGAATCCCCATAAGGTTAAGAGCTGATCTTTCAGCAGAAGCTCTACAGGCCAGAAGAGAGTGGCAAGATATATTTAAAGTGATGTAAGGGAAAAACCTACAACCAAGTTTACTCTACCAGCAAGGATCACATTCAGATTCGATGGAGAAATCAAAAGCTTTACAGACAAGCAAAAGTAAAAATGATTCAGCACCACCAAACCAGCTTTATAACAAATGCTAAAGGAACTTCTCTAGGCAGAAACACAAGACAAGGAAAAGACCTACAAAAACATACCCAAAACAATTAAGAAAATGGTAACAGGAACATAAATATCAATAATTGCCTTAAATATAAATGGATTAAATGTCCCAACCAAAGGACACAGACTGGTTAAATGGATACAAAAACAAGACCTGTTTATATGCTATCTACAAAAGACCCACTTCAGACCTAGGGACACATACAGACTGAAAGTGAGGGGATGGAAAAAGATATTCCATGAAAATGGAAACCAAAAGAAAGCTGGAGTAGCAATTCTCATATCAGACAAAAATGACTTTAAAATAAAGATTATTACAAAAGACAAGGAAGTACACTACATAATGATCAAGGGATCAATCCAAGAAGAAGATATAACAATTTTAAATATTTATGCACCCAACAAAGGTGCACCTCAATACATAAGGCAAATGCTAGCAGCCATAAAGTGGGAAATCAACAGTAACACAATAATAGTAAGGGACTTTAACTCCCCAATTTCACTAATGGAAAGATCAACCAAAATGAAAATAAATAAGGAAACACAAGCTTTAAATGACACATTACACCAAATGGGCTTAATTGATATTTATAGGACATTCCATCCAAAAACAACAGAATACACTATCTTCTCAAGTGCACACAAAACATTCTCCAGGATAGATCACATCTTGGGTCACAAATCAAGCCTCAGTAAATTTAAGAAAATTGAAATCATATCGAGCATCTTTTCTGACCACAACGCTGTGAGACTAGATATCAAATACAGGAAAAAATCTGTAAAAAATAAAAACACATGGAGGCTAAACAATGTGCTACTAAACCACCAAGAGGTCACTGAAGGAATCAAAGAGGAAATCAAAAAATACCTAGAAACAAATGACAATGAAAACATGACAGCTCAAAACCTATGGGATGCAGCAAAAGCAGTTCTAAGAGGGAAGTTTAGAGCAATACAATCCTACCTCAAGAAACAATAAAAATCTCGAATAAACAACCTAAATTTACACCTAAACCAATTAGAGAAAGAAGAACAAAAAAGCCCAAAGTTAACAGAAGGAAGAAAATTATAAAGATTGGATAAGAAATAAATGAAAAAGAAATGAATGAAACAATAGCAAAGATCAATAAAACTAAAAGATGGTTCTTTAAGGAGATAAACAAAAATGATAAACCATTACACAGACTCATCAGGAAAAAAAGGGAGAAGACTCAACTCAAGAGAATTAGAAAGGAAAAAGGAGAAGTAATAACTGACACTGCAGAAATTCAAAGGATCATGAGAGACTACTACAAGCAACTATATGACAATAAATGGGCAACCTGGAAGAAATGGACAAATTCTTAGAAATACACAACCTTCCAAGACTGAACCATGAAGAAATAGAAAATATAAACAGACCAATCACAAGCACTGAAATTGAAACTGTGATTAAAAATCTTCCAACAAACAAAAGCCCAGGATCATATGCCTTCACAGGAGAATTCTATCAAACATTTAGAGAAGAGTTAACACCCATTCTTCTCAAACTCTTCCAAAGTGTATCAGAGGGAGGAACACACCAAAACTCTTTCTACAAGACCACTATCACCCTGATATCAAAACCAGAAAAAAGGTATCACAAAAAAAGAAAATTACAGGCCAGTGTCACTGATGAACATAGATGCAAAAATCCTCAACAAAATATTAGCAAACAGAATCCAACAGCACATTAAAAGGATCATACCCCACGATCAAGTGTGGTTTATCCCAGGAATGCAAGGTTTCTTCAATATACACATATCAATCAATGTGATACACCGCATTGACAAGTTGAAGAATAAAAAGCATACGATCATCTCAACAAATGCAGAAAAAACTTTTGACAAAATTGAACACCGATTTATGATAAAAACTCTCCAGAAAGTGCACATACAGGGAACCTATATCAACGTAATAAAGGCCATATATGACAAACCCAGAGCCAACATCATTCTCAATGGTTAAAAACTGAAACCATTTCCTCTAAGATCAGGAACAAGACAAGGATGTCCACTTTCACCCCTATTATTCAACATAGTTTTGGAAGTTTTAGCCACAGCAGTCAAAGAAGAAAAAGAAATAAAAGGAATTGAAATTGGAAAAGAAGAAGTAATACTGTCACTGTTTGCAGATGACATGATACTATACAGAGAAAATCCTAAAGATGCCAACAGAAAACTACTAGAGCTAATCAGCGAATTTGGTAGAGTAGCAGGATACAAAATTTCTGGCATTCTTATACTCTAACAACATGAAATCTGAAAGTGAAATTAAGGAAACACTCCCATTTAACATTGCAACAAAAAGAATAAAATACTTAGGAATAAACCTACCTAAGGAGGTGAAAGACCTGTATGCAGAAAACTATAAGACAGTGATGAAAGAAGCAAAGGCAATACAAACAGATGGAGAGACATACCATGTTCTTGGATTGGAAGAATCAACATTGTGAAAATGACTACACTACCCAAAGCAATTTACCAATTCAATGCAATCCCTATCAAATTACTAATGACATTTTTCACAGAACTAGAACAAAAAATTTCACAATTTGCATGGAAACACAAAGGACCCCAAATAGTCAAAGAAATCTTGAGAAAGAAAAATGAAGCTGGAGGAATCGGGCTCCTGGACTTCAGACTACACTACAAAGCTACAGTAACCAAGACAGTATGTTACTGGCACAAAAACAGAAATATAGACAAATGGAACAGGACAGAAAGGCCAGGGATAAACCCACACACATATGGTCACCTTATCTTTGACAGAGGAAGCAAGAATATACAATGGAGAAAAACCAGCCTCTTCAATAAGTGGTGCTGGGAAACAAGGATAGATACATGTAAAAGAATGAAATTAGAGCACACCCTAACACCATACACAAAAATAAACTCAGAATGGTTTAAAGACCCAAATGTAAGGCCACACACTATAAAACTCTTAGAGGAAAACATAGGAAGAACACTCTTTGACATAAATCACAGCAAGATCCTTTTTGGCTCACCTCCTAGAGAAATGAAAATAAAATCAACAATAAACTAATGGGACCTAATGAAACTTAAAAGCTCTTGTACAGTAAAGCAAACCATAAACCAGACAAAAAGATAACCCTGAGAATGAGAGAAAATATTTGCAAACAAAGAAAGTAACAAACGATTAATCTACAAAATATAGAAGCAGCTCATGCAGCTCAAGGTCAAAAGAACCCAGCCCAATCCAAAAATGGGTGGGAGACCTAAATAGGCATTTTTTCCAAGGAAGACATACAGATGGCCAACAAACACATGAAAAGATGCTCAACATCACTAATCATTAGAGAAATGCAAATCAAAACCACAATGAGGTATCACCTAACACCAGTCAGAATGGCCATCATTAAAAAATCTAGAACAATAAATGCTGGAGAGGGTGTGCAGAAAAGGGAACCCTCTTGTACTTTTGGTCGGAATTTAAATTGATACAACCACTATGGAGAACAGTATGGAGGTTCCTAAAAAAACTACAAATAGAACTACCATACAACCCAGCAATCCCACTACTGGACATATACCCCGAGAAAACCATAATTCGAAAAGAGTAATGTACCACACTGTTCATTGCAGGACTATTTACAATAGCCAGGACATGGAAGCAACCTAAGTGTCCATCGACAGATAAATGGATAAAGAAGATGTGGCACATATATACAATGGAATATTACTCAGCCATAAAGTGGAAAGAAATTGAGTTCTTTGTAATGAGGTGGATGGACCTAGAGTCTGTCATACAGAGTGAAGTAAGTCAGAAAGAGAAAAACAAATACTGTATGCTAATGCATGTATATGGAGTCTAAAAAAACAGTACTGATGAACCTAGTGGCAGGGCAGGAATAAAGACACAGACATAGAGAACGGACTTGAGGATACGGGGCAGGGAAAGGGAAGCTGGGACGAAGTGAGAGAGTAGCACTGACATATATACACTACCAAATGTAAAATAGATAGCTAGTGGGAAGCTCCTGCATAGCACAGGGAGACCAGCTTGATGCTTTGTGATGACCTAGAGGGTGGGATGGGGAGGGTGGGAGGGAGGCTTAAGAGGGAGGGGATATGGGTGTATATGTATACATATAGCTGATTCACTTTGTTGTACAGCAGAAACTAACACAACATTGTAAAGCAATTATACTCCATTAAAAATGAAGAAAAAAAGATAAGACATCAAAAAAAAAGAAGTAACTTCTTATTTTAAATTAAAATATTGGATTTATTTATTTATTTTCTTATGTGCCAATTTTGTAAATCTGGTTAATGTGCATCTGTACTCAGAATGTTGACAAAATCAGGTATCAAAGACATTGTAGCTGAAGGTCAGACAAAGGGAGTTAATATTCTTATCCTGACTTCTTGGAATACAGGACACTGGTAAGGTTTTCCAAAGCAGACACACAATCCCTGGATATTTTTATGCAGTCAAACTTTTCTTTTAAATTGATTTCAAATCATTTCAGGCACATAAATTTTTACACTAAATACAACCTACCTCATTAGATTGTTCTGAAGAATAAATGAGGCAATGTATTTAACAATGTCTTCTGAAGAGTAAAATAATATGTAAACATTAAACATTGTTCATATGTATGTGATATCGAAAGCAAATTACTGGAAAAGACTCAATGATAGTAATCCAAAAATATTTTCAAGAATAGAGTACATATTTATTCTGAATAGTTTTGATTTTTTCTTTATGGGGAAACAGTTCAAATGGAAAAAAATTTAATGGTATTTAAATATATATCCAACCCATTTACTTGGTCAAGAGATGATCTCTCATTGGGAATAAAGATGAAATCAATAAATCCAGTCCTAAGAGTCAGCTATCCAAAAGACTGGTCATATACGTCATGTATTTCATCTGATAGCCTCTCAAACTGTTCCACTGTCAGTATCTAAAGTTCATTTCATTTATGGTGTTATGGGTAATGCCTCTTTGGACATATAAAATACCATTGTGCTCCAGGAGCACTATTATGTGATATAAAGATTGACCTATGCAGTCAAATCAATAGAAACTGATGATTTTTTTAAAAAGTTAACATTAATTCCATCAGAGAAAGATAAAAAGAAATGTGTGAGTAGGTTTGAAAGCCAAAGGAGGAACAAAACAATCTTTAGATTATCTGAGATAGTAAATGTTTAGGTCCTCAGTCTTTAATGGTCTCTAAAGACAGCACCTTCAGTAACAAAATAATCCTTGGCCACAATTATCTAACGTTTATCCAGAGAGTCACCCCCCTGAACAGGCAAAAACCTTTTTGACAACATCTATTTTTACCTTGAAATTTTCTCTTGTAAAATAACCCTAGCCTGACCTTGATTAACTTATCAAATGAGCTCATCCTCCAAGCTGAAGGACTATAGTCTACCAGAGGAATAGCATGGCAACTGGCCAGCACAGCTCCATAGATCGTCTGGAGGGCACACCTCGGTAACATTCCCATTCTCTCTTTTCTTTCCTTTTTCTTGGTCAGGATTAGAAGCATGGGACAGAGTCAGAATGATACAGGTGGACCATGGAACCAGATAAATCTGTATTAGAAACCTAGTGCTGATACTTACAGTCTGACTAAACTTTGGAACTAGTTAAAATAGCTTTTTGAATTTCATGTTTCTCATTTGTAAATCAAAGCTATTAATCTCCTTGTTATAAGTTTGTCATGAGGCATCAAGGAAATATATATATTCATCGTGGAATGTAGCTTCCAAGACCTGGCATATGGTACTCCATAAATATTCTTCATTTTCCTTTGCAGCAAGAAGAGGAGTTGCAGACGAATAACTACCCTTTGTTTCACCCATCACATGTCATTAACTGGACCTCACCAGTGAGACGTTATTCAACAGAGCCAGCATCCCTAAGGTTGGGGGGTATGTCAGAATTCTACAAGAAGAAGGATGGAAAGGTCATCTCTCACCAGTGAAATAACACCAGTGGTGGATACTCCTGAAATCTGAGGAGCTGAGTAAGAATTCAGGGACTTTGTAATGCTAATGTAACTGTAGTACGTGATGATTTGCAAATACGTTCTGAAATATGAATTAATAAAAATTCATGTAAACATATAAAACACATATGTATGCCCTAATAAAATCAAGAAAAATTTTATAAAACTTCATGTATTTGTATGTTAGATTTAGCCTGTCTTATACATTGGTAACATTTTCATTTATTTCACTTTCCTCAATTTTTTTCAAATATAGAAAAAACCCATTCCATTTAAATTATCAGTAGCACATGTTATTTCATTATTGTCTTCCCATGGTAAATGTTGCTGTTATCTATGAGAGAGCCATTTTAAAAGTTATCACTGAGATTCTGTTCAAGTCAAAAACATGATTTATTTTACCCGGTAAAACTAAGTGGCTATGATTTGCTAAAAAGGTGGAGGTGTCAGTTTAACTCTTATTCAGGTAAGCATGCTTTGCATTCTGTAACTAAAATCATACAAGTTTAAAGCTTAGTGGCTAACCTTAACTTTTACGGTTACTGTTCATGACTTCTATCGGGTCTTGGCAGAGATCAGTAATGTATTATCTCTAACCTCTTTCTGCTTCCTTTGTATGAAAGAGTGGGTTTTAAAAGACCCACAGAGCTGAGATGGGCTTTGAGACAAGTAGAGAAGAAAGGTCTCAGACTTAGGAGCAGCGTGAACTTGCGACTCTGCCATTGCCATGTCTGGGGCATATGATTAGCTCTGTAAGAAGCAATCCAATTACAGGTATTCCCCCCATCCCACTTACCCAGTTTAGTTTAACTCTTATTAGATATATTTATTAATGGGTAGTGTGCTTT
This sequence comes from Grampus griseus, assembly GCF_964374135.1. Classification (NCBI taxonomy): domain Eukaryota; kingdom Metazoa; phylum Chordata; class Mammalia; order Artiodactyla; family Delphinidae; genus Grampus; species Grampus griseus. Next base: position 41,750,355 of record NC_139004.1, on the reverse strand, counting down.
AACTGAGTTAAATCAACATATTATCTCTGTGTGTGTGTACGGGCACGCTGTTTAAATCATCAGTAGTGATAGACTGGCCAGCTAACGTTTCAGAAACTCTTGAGTTAATAGAACCTAGAGCAGGGAAATGTAAACTGAGAGAAAGAGAGAAAATCATCATGATGGTTAGGAATGACTTTCACATAGAGGTGGGAAGGCAATGTTAAGTAGTCAGTATGATGCACTAAACATCTAATTGGGGTGGGAGGGTGGAGCTGGTATGGAAAAGAATAGTAACAGGTGCCAACACCATGTCACTAACAGCTTTTATGAAAACACTCAATTGAGAAAAATGCCAGAGTAGAGGCCATAAAGAGCTACAGAGCTACAGACTGGCCATGGAGGAACAGGATGGCTACCAATCACACCAAGGAAAGATTTCAATAGTGGGAATGAAGGGATAGAAATTGGCATTTAGTGTCTACTGTGTCAAGAAAAGAAAAAATTATATATATTTGTGTACACCCCTCTAAATATCTCTGTAGAGGATGCTCATATATATATCCTCATAGGATTTCTATAAGGCAGGATTTATTTTTTCAATTTATTTGATTCAAGTATAGTTGATTTACAATGTTGTATTTATTTCTGCTGTACAGCAAAGTGATTCAGTTATAGACATATAGATGATCTTTTTCATATTCTTTTCCACTATGGTTTATCACAAGATATTGAATATAGTTCCGTGTGCTGTACAGTAGGACCTTGTTGTCTATCCATTCTCTATATAATAGTTTGCATCTGCTAACCCCAAACTCCCAATAATTCATCCCTCCCTCCCCACCTCTCCCCCTTGGCAACCACAAGTCTATTCTCTGTGTCTGTGAGTCAAGGCAGGCATTATTAACCATAATTTTCAGTTGGAAAAAACAGGCTCAGAGAGTTTGTTAACTTGCTAATGCCACATAAGAGGTGAGAAGCACAGTTGGACTGATGTCATTTGTTGACTGTTCTCCTCATTTTTTCATATGAAGATGACAACAGGGAAGATAGAAGCATTCCAGGTGAAAATCATATATTTGAAAGTGGAAGTAAGAGAAGCAGAGAATTGCTCATTTCCTCCAGATGTTTAACACTTGAACTGACTAGAACCCATCTCTCCATCCAGTTTCTACTCAAGGAATAGTAGGAATGACATCAAACACATTCCCTTGAGTGTCCCCAAGAACACTTTCCCCCTACACACATTAATTTTAAAAACATAACATTGCTCAAAATGTACTGGTCAAATAACTGAATGCATCTACTTGTCTAAAGTACAAGACGTCCTTAGGAATAGGTTATATGTGACATAATTTTGAAGATACTGGAAAAACACTGCTTCCAGAAAGAACCTGTCCCATCTTTCTTCCTAGGATTTAAAATTCTATAATTAGACATGTATATGTTTTTATTAGGATGCATATAATCATGAAATTGCATGTAGAGTAATTTTTTGCCTTATTTTGAATGACTTTTGTCAACATTTTTTCCAATAAACTGCTTTCTAGCTTGGGAAAGAAGCATCTGATAATGGGGAGGGTATATAATGAGAGAGGCACCATGGAGAGCAGAAAAATAGGTAGGTATGATCAAGATCTTGTCATTCTGCTCACAAAAGGACATTGTGGGAGTAATGACTGCTAACTGATTACACTATATTTGTAAGTTCAAGAAGGTTGAGATTTTCCAAGTAGTTAGTTACATGAAAGTACAAGTGGTAAGCAGACCTGAAGGGTCAGTGATTACATCCACTGCTTACACGGTGGTATTTCACCTTCATACCCAATGTTGACTCTTTTATCTTGCATGAATAATGTGATTTCTTGTCCTGCCGTTCTCTGCATAAAATGACATACCAGGGGGGCAAAAAAGTGATTCTCAATCTAATCTGTTTTGCAAATTTGACAGTGACTTAAAAGAGCAGGAAGTTGTCTGTGAGTAATGACACTGCTTATTTGTTTAAATGTCAAACTTGAACCTCATCAACTTTCAGGGAATATGTCCATAAAGAATATGGGTTTCAGTTCAGCCAGAGAGGATTTCAGTGTCATTCATTTCTGAGGAAAACAGCTGTCAGTTTCATGAAAACAAAGAGCTTTGAGTATATCTTTTTTTTTTTTTAAGTTGAATAAAATTGGACATTTCAGCACTTGGGGCTGTGGACAGTGCTCTCTCACTTGACATTATGAAACATCTACTCTAGAGATGTTTCTTTCCTGAGACTAAAGCACTCCTCAGGCTAGCAAACATGCACCCCTAAACTATGCAATTAGGATATGAAAACCATGCATCACAGGTCTGTGCAAGCCAGAATAAAATAACAGCAAAAAGGAGCAAATTTTATCACAGAGGTTAAGCCTAAAATAAAATTAGGGAAGGAAAATAATTATGATTTGTAGCTATTCCTGAAAAACACGTCAAAATTTTACTGCAATGCAATAACATTCCTCCCTCAGTGGGTTTTTTTTGGAGAGAATCACAGAACCATTAACCCCTCATGGTAATTTATTAATAGTGGGCATAGATGCAAGGGAGAAAAGGAAATACATTTAATAGGCTTGTAGACACTGGGAGAAAAGAATTAATTCTCTGTATGCTTTCTAAATCTAGAGTGGAATATCAGTGAAGAATTCTGGACCTGAGCTCAGAAGAAATGGAACTGAATCAGAATGATGTTCCTTAATAAGTCATTTTATTTCTCTAAGTCTTGCTTCTTCTGTCAAATGTGGGTTACTCTGAGGTTAAGTGAGAGAGTGTATGGGAAGGAGTCTGGCACAGAGTAGGTATTCATAGATGTTCAATTTTGATTATTCACTTATCATTAAGTATTAGCTTAATGCAGTGAAATGTTGCTATGCTAGTAGCCATGTATCTTAATTATTGTAACTCTAAGCATGGATGACAAGGAGAAGGGAAACAAGAAAAGCATTATGATTAACAGACTTAACCTTACAACTGGTCCTAACCATGTGAATTTCCACCTTTCACCTTGTCTGCCTCATCAAAACATTTCCTTTATGTTTGCCTTTAAAAAACTGCAACAAAGTTACAATAGCCTGAAAAAATATACAGACAGAGCCAACTAAAGTTCTCAGAGGATTCTTATCTTTCTTGTCAAATAATATTCTACCAGCTCTTTCAGGAATGCCTTTCAGTCACATACTACCAACTATTCTGCCTCCTGAATTGGCGAGGGACTACTGTGACTGCTTCTTACCCAGACTGACACATATGGGGAGAGAAGGTAAAAATCAGGCTAGCGCTGAGAGCCTGATAATTCTCTTATCATCCTCCACTGCAGCTACAAAGTCTCTACTTTGGACTTCAACACCTCCCAGCCTATTCCACCTCGCTCATCTTCTCCCCCTTTTTGTAACTGAAAATCTAGAGCATCTTCTCCTAGCCCCCCCCCCCATCTCCTGTCATTTTCCACAGAGATTCCCTCCACACTGCCCTCTGCATTTAAACGCCTCCTACTCTCCATTCATCTAGGTGCACGCTCCTTCCATTCACAATTTATGTTCAATCGTCCCTCCCTTCCAAAGCCCCTGTTTTTTGTTTTTTAAGTCGATTTCCCAGCTGCCCTAATAAACTCCATCACCACAGCCACCATCTAGCCACGGCACCGCTTCTTCAACCCTCAGAAATTGTGCAGAGGTGGGGAGTGGGAGAGGAAATTTATGCTTGCATACCAACCTAGACAGCGACAAATAGTGAGAACCTAGCACAAAGCTTGGTCTAGTCTTTGGAAAAAAAGAAATCAGCTGCAAATATTTCCCGAGCCTGGAAACAAGCATGCTCTGGAAAATACATGGGTACAGTGGATAAATGAATGAATGGATGGAGGGATGAATGATTGCGATTTCCTTGGTACTTTTCTCAGAGGCCCCTCCTCCTTGCTCGCTCCCGGCTTGGCTCCTGTTTAATTCAGCTTCCTTGCATGAGTGCACCTCCCTGCTTTGCCTCTGCTCCCACTTCCTGCCCTTTCATTACCGCCTCTGGACTCAGCCTCAACCCCTCGCCAAAGGGCACTTGTACCGGGCTCACAAATCCTTTGTGATTTCCACAGCCCAGGAGAGCTTGCTCCGAAGGGGCACAGCTTCTCATCCTGCCAGCCTGACCTCTCCCCACCCCCGAAACACTCGTCCACGTTACACAAAAGGATGACTAATTCCCCCACACTCCATCAAATCCACCTGGAGAGCCCTGCCTCTGTCCCTTTCCCCGCGCTTGGAACCTTGGTGCTCCCAAAGGCAATGCGGCTCCCTGCAGAAAAAGGGATCACCATTCCAGGGCTCGGTCCTGGTTCGTAAAATCAGAAAACTTTTTTAAAAAATATAACCCCACCCCGAGAGCAGCCACCTCTTTTTGTGCATCCCTGGGGGGAGGAGGGGTCTTGGCAGCCGGGGGCGCGAGGACTTGGCAGCCCCTACCTGGGGCTGCCCGGCGGACACTCACCCAGGACGTTCCCAATGAGAGCCACCACGAACACGATGATGTAGCCGGCGATCAGGACCCACTCGTATTCTTTGGGGTGGAGGTATTCCCTCCACAGGTACCGCAGGAATTCCTCGTCGTCATAGTCGGTGGGGTTTAAAAAGGGCTCTTGACTTGCATTCAGCTCCGGAGCAGATGACCAGTTGCGACAAGGGGGGGAGTCCTCCAGTTTGGTGCCGGACATCACGGGCTCCAGTCCGGGTCGGCTCAGTGCTGCAAGCGGCTCGGCCCCTGCCCCATGGGCGCCGCGGTGTGCGGCGTGAGGAGGCGCGGACAGGCGACCAGGGGCTCAGGAGCAGAAAATGACGTGAAAAGTTACGGAGCCAATGCCTCCGAGTCTCCCGCCCGCCGGGCAACTAGTCCGCCGGCGGGGCTGTGTCTGCAGGCGATGTTGCACCGGGAGGCGAGGAGTAGGCTGAGCATCCAGGGACTGGGCACCAGAGGCTGCAGCAGGGACACCGGGAGGGGAAGCTGCTACCGCGGCTAGGGCTCAACGACTCCTCATTCCAGCGCGGAGTTCGCAGCCCACAGCCTCTTCCCGCACCCGGGAGAGCTGGGGCTGAAGAAGGAAAAAAAAAAAAAAAAAAAGTCGTGAAAATGATATTAACCTGTTTATCCGTGGGTTCCATCTCCCTCTTTTCTACTTCTTTTTTGTTCCTGCACTTCTCAAGTGCAGTTTCTGTAAACACAGACTTGTGTAGGTCTGTGCACATGACAAGCCTGGCAACATAGGATTAATATAGGATTTGCAGATGCTTTTGTCTGGGACAGGTAAATACAAAGTAATGAGGGGCAGCCACTGTGTTCCTCAAGCAGGACGATGCAAAAGTCATTTCAGGCAAGTCATTTAACATTTGCTTGGCTTTGCCAACTTAACTCAGCTAGTACTTGATGAATCTTTAAGGCATCTCCTCCTCTCCTCCTCCCCTCTTCCCAAACTGGAGAAAGAGATTTTATATATATATATATATATATATATATATATATATATATATATATATATATATATATATATATATATATATATATATATATATATATGGCTGGAATTTGTATTTGCAACAGCAAGTGTCATGTGAAATACAGCAGCAAATCTTTGAAGGACACTAAGGGTAAAAAATGTGATCATAGTTAATGTTGTCCAGCAGAGGTGGCACTGACATACCTCACAGCGTTAAACAGATTCTCAGTAGGATGTACACAAGAAGAGGGGCTCTCTCTGGGGAAGCCCACACCACGCTGGTCTTTCTTCTCATCGACTCAGGACTGATGTCACCTGCTGTTTTCTCATGGCTTGATTTTGTCTCTAAGGATAGCATTTTGGGATTTGTTAGAGTGTGAGTTCATGATCCTTTCACTTTCAATAACCATGATAGGAGCATTGTATTTGATTGATTACAATCCTGGACATGGGAAGGGCCTTGGAATCATCTAGCCTAAACTTCAGCTTAATATTAGAAGCCTTCTGATAATATTGTTCATGTGTTTGCACCTAGTTTGGCTGTGACCACAATTCACTCCCTCCACCATCATGGGACTTCTCTAGAGGTTAGAAAACTCTTCTTTACATTAAAATAAGGTCTTAAACTGACATCTGTCTTTCTCAGTCTTTTAGCCCCAATTCCTAGTTTGCATCTTGGTGCTGCTACATGCAGTAAATCCTCTACGTGACAATCCTTCACATAAGCATCACAATTCCCCCCACCCACTTCCATGCTTCCTATGTTCACTGTTCCCCAATTATTTCCATTGTTTTTCAAATGACACTATCTTCACAACCTATCTTCACTTGGTCTTCCTTTTATGTCAGTGCCCCTCTGCTGGACAGTTGCCAATATCCTGCAGGGTATACAGCTAGGAGGAAATACAGTAATATGGTTTGCCAGTACAAATGTAAACTACTCTTTGGATGCAACCAATGTTTGTATCTAGTTATTTTTTCAAAAGTCACAAGACGCTGTTTATTCATACTGAGTCTTTATTTAAGATCCCTCTCCCACCCCCAATCATAATTCTTCACGTTTGTTTTGTTCTTTACAGTTTACAAAATTCTTTCATGCTCCTTAATTTAAAACCCCCTGAGAGGTTGGCCCAGTTTTGCAGATGAGGAAACTGTTCCTGGAGAAAGTAAGTGTTTATCAAAGGTCAAGTGAGGAATCAGTGGCAAAATCTTCAGTTCTTCTGACCCCAGCCTGATGCTTCCATCATTCGACAGTGTCATGTTTCACAAGAAACACTATTGTGGTATTTTCCCAATCCACACTAGTCAAATTTCTTTTTAAGAGAAGGGAATAAATAGGCATTTTATTTTTAGACAAATATTTACTTAGTGCTCTTATTTCACTCAGAGATACAAGTTAAACAAGGTTACTGCTTTCATGCATTTTACTTTCTACTGAAGTTAGAAACGAGTCAACTAATAACTACTTAAGAAGAATATGAAGAAGGGACAAGTGCTATGATGAAAGCCAAACAGGTGAAGTGAGTGGAGAATTCCAAAGACCATATTAGAAATAGATGGTCAAAAAGACCTGGGTGAAGAGGTGGCCTGTACGTAGAGATACCCAAATGGTAAATGCACATATTAATTTCATTTTGTTAATTTGAGGCTTAACCAAATCATCTTAAATGCTGATGCTCTTTCCAAAGCATTAGCCGTTTCTCTAGACCTCCTGTCATCAGTAAATTTGACAAGTAGGCCTTCTGGGTCTTCATTCATGGTCATTGATACAAATCTGTTAATGTTATCCTGTGGTATAATATGTTCCTCTGATTTATTAATATTTGTATTTTCCACTTCCCTGTACTATTCTTTTCAAAATGGGGAAAGTTGTTGCAACTTTAGTTCCAACCTGCATTCATTAACCTCTGCAAATTCCTTGCTGTTGACAATCCATAAATATGGACCCCGTGCACTATTCCTATGTACTCAGTGCCATTACTTTTCATTTGGTGGCACTTCAACTTGTCAATACTTCCATATTTTAAGCTTTCTACCTGCAATTAATCATCAGTCTTTCCTAAAAGTGTCAATAAGGAGAAATGAGAATATTTTCAAGATATTGTTCTGATATCTGCTTTATGCTGTGATAAGCCTAGATTTGTCTTGATCCTGAAAGGATTCCATTTCTGGAATCCCGCTGTCTAGGATTTACCGGTGATTTATTTTAAATATGCTACTCCAATGCCATACAAAAATTCACTCAAATATTCAAATTATCATTTGTTTTATATTTTATAAGCACATTAGAGAGAGATGATAAATATTGCAGGACTCATTTTGATATAATCTCCTTCATTAGATCTTTTATACCTTTTAGGTCATTTGAAAATAATTTTTTGTTCTGTAGATATTATTCTCTTCGATTCCAGATCTTTCTGCTGGATGTAGGGAGAAAGAGACAGCCCAATATCATGAGACAGTAAAGAAAGTTCCAAATTTGTCGTGATGACCTCTTAAGGATGTTATAAGAATTAAATGAATTGATATTTTTAGAACAGTGTCTGCTATATAGAAAATGATCTGAAAATGTTTGTTGAATAAAATTTTAAGCTATATGATCTTGTGATATGAATAATATTTGCTTTACATATTAACTACTCTAAGTGTTAATATATTTCCTTAAAAAAAGAAATGTAGCTCACAATAGTCTGAGTAATTCTGTTTAACTACCCAGCTGAATTTTTTTTGGCACTTTTATTTTAGTTCCCCCACTAGCCTGAATATTAAAACTGAGAAAGAAAAGGAAAATAAATCTCTAAATCAGATTTTTTGCTTCTCTCAGCAGTTGTAGTTAGGTTGCTCAGAGACCTCAGATTGTATGGGTTGTCCCAGATTTTCTATACTTTTTGCAGCTTTATAATAACGCTATGGGCTCATTTCAAAAATGTTTCTGAGTATCTCCTTTGTCCCCAGGAGCACATAACTAAGAGCTGGGGACATAATGATCAACAAGACATAGTCCAGCCTCAATGATAGTCAGCCTCTCACAGTCCAATGGTGAATTAGAAGTGTTATCATTACAGAATCACTCTGTGAGTTTCTAGGGTAGAAGGATGCACAGAGTGTCATGAGTACATGAAAGAACACATAATTTAGCCTGGAGAGAACTGAATGGATGGATCCCCCACAGGGAAAGTCACTCTTGAGCTGACCCCTTGGAGAGAAGGATGCGATGTCTAAGTGGTTAAGGATAGGAGGTGTCCAGGCAGAGGGAACAGCACTGAGTGAAGACTTGGAAACAGGAGAAAACGTGGAGTATGTGGGCAAAACCAAGTGAAAAGTCAGGCTTGTGTAACTATCCCTGGCAGTGGTGTGGAGAATGAGTTGGAGAGGGTGAGTCTGAAGGTAAGGGCTGGTAGGAGGCTAGTAGGGTAATCCTGCTGTCCAAAGGAAGGTGGTAGTTTTGGGGATTGAAGGGAGCTGGGTATTATTAAAAAATTCAATTTTCTGAATAGACATCATCCAGGATGCAAGCATCTTGCTTTAATACTGCTTTGAGGAAGGCTGACTACACAATCATAGTATGTTTGAAGTTTATGTCTCTGTTTCTCTGTAAAATTTGAAGATTAAACTAAAGAAAAGAACAGAGTTGTTCCACTGTCAAATTTCCGGTATTTGAAAAGAACTTGTTTTCCTTCCATCTTTTCTGTTAGAATGAAAATTTTTATTTTACCTCAAGAAATGAAAATGCATTATTTCAAGTTGGAGCACTCTCAGTAATGACTGTACCGATGTGACGGATTCGCAGAATAAATGCATTATTTTTGCAGGATGTTATCTGACATCTGTAGGCTTCAAACACCACATTTTCTTACAATATGGTCTTGAGCTAGATATTTCTGGAAAAGTCCCTGCATCACAAGGGGCCTAGAAATATATTTTTCATATAAGAAGGAGGAAAGAGTCTTCTGATGACTTGTTACTACTAGGAGTAACTCTGGAGTGGATTCTTGAGAATGAAATCACCTCTTGCCCTAAAAGACTCCGACATTAACCAAATCCTTTGTCACCAATTATTACAAAACATTTCTGTCTCATCTGCTTCTTTTTCTTCCCATCCTTCTTTTACCCCTTGCCCTATTTTAATTAAGTTTTATTTCAGACAAGTTTCTTTGTGTTCCTTCATCACTCCTATCCTGAGTTATCAGGTCTGACATTTTATGCTCATGGTTTTTTGTTCAACAATATCTGAAATTCCTGCTCTATTCCTATCCCACGTCAAGCGTGAATAGGCACTGTTCCTCTCTTATTAAGTTTTTGTCTCCTTAAAAGCATAGATGAGTAAACAAGTAATTTAATTTAGTAAAGCAAATGTCCTTAGGAGTACACCCACAAAAGTCTGAAAGGGCAAGAAGAAACATGTACTCTCTCAAAGTAGGGTCAAGACTATCCGAAGGAGATATTACCTGCACTCAGAACTGAAGGATGAATAGCGATAACCAGATGAGGGGAGATTTGAGAGACACAATTGGGACCAGATGGAAGCAAGTGATTTGTCTGTGAGACCACGTGAACTGCATGCTCTCATCCGTGTTTACATCGGCCAAGCACTCTGCCAAACGCTCTGCCAAGCGCATTACGTGCACCAGCTCAATTTATCCTCAGAACTCTAGGAGGTAGGTCTTAGGAACTATTATACTAAATTTACAGATGAATAAAGTGAGACACAGAGAGGTTAAGTAACTTGCCAAAGGTCACACAGCTAGAAAGTGGCAGAGTCCTACAGCACAGTTGTCATGATCCAATTCTGGAAACATATGTTTTTCCAGTTATTCTATTCTGTTTCCACAGTAAAGAATCAAGAACTTTTCAGTATGATCAGCTGTTTCCTTTATTAGTATTCGTAATATGGAAAGTTTTGATTCTTAAAAAACATATTTGTAAAATTATATAAATTTCATTTATTTTAAATGTTCCCATTCTGTAAGATGGGAAAAGCCCAAAGGAACTTTTTGGCCAACACAATATTTTTAAGGGTAGTGTTGAAGAGCAGAATTGCAGGGGAAACTCCTGCAATTATACTCCTCAGGGTGATGTTTCCCCCAAAGTAACTCAATCTCCTTCTATGTTCTCCCAGGTATAAACATTTTTGTCTATACTATGCACATAAGGGCATAAATATTGTTTAATTCTTTGTTGTCACCCCAGACAACAGCAGCAGGTTGTATGCAGCTACTGGCAATCACTACCTGATGATCAGGGTTGAACTGAAGGGAGGAATTCCTTTTCAAAAGCATATATTTTGTGAAAAATTGTACATATGTGTCACCTTGGTTGATGTAAAACCATGAATATGTAAGTATACCATTGCCTATTACTAAATCATTAGTCTGGAAAGGACTTAATCATTTTGTCTAACATGCTACTCGATTAATTCACTTCCTCTTTCTGTAAACTAAAGTTTTTTTTTTCTTTCTACTGTGGAAAATGATTAAAATGGAAAAAAATAATGACAAAGAGTAGAAAAAGATCACGAGTTTCAATGAAATCCTACGGTAAAGTGCAGACTGTAACTTTTGGGGTGTTTCCCCACTCTAGGAAGTACCCTTCTCTGAGAACAGTCCATTGCCTGCAGCCACTCTGGAGATTGGCTTCCCAAGAAGGAGACTGCCTGTGCAATACCTGCCTTTCTAAAGTGTACAACTCAGTGGCTTTTAATATATTTCTCATCTTGCGCAACCATCACAATTACCTAATTTCAGAATGTTTCCCTCACCCCAAAGAGAAACCCTATGACTTCCCATTTACTTATCTTCCCAGATGCTGGCAACTAGATTTAACTATCCTGGAAATTTCCTATAAATGGAGTCATAAAATATGTGGGCTTTTGTTTCTGCCTTGTTTCACTTAGCATAATATTTTCAAGGTTCATCCATATGGTAGCATATATCAGTATTTTTTAATGGCTGAATAATATTCCATTGTATGGATAGATCACATTTTATTTATTCAGCAGTTGATTGTTTCCTCTTTTTGGCTGTTATATGTAATGCTGTTATGAACATCCATGTACAAGTTTTTGTGTGAACTTATTTTTTCAGTTCTCTTAGGTATATACCTAGGAGTGGAATTACTGTTTCACATAGTAATTCTATATTTAACTTTTTGAGGAATTGCCAGATTGTTTTCCAAAGTGGTTATGCTCTTCTACATTACCGCTAGCAATGTGTAAGTTTACTAATTACTTCACATCCTTACCAATAATTGCTTTTTTCCACACTTTAGGAAAAAAATATATATATATATCTGTCCTAGTGGGTATTAAGTGGTAACTCATTGTGGGTCAGATTTCTATTCCCCTAATGATTAATGATGTTGAGCATCCTTTCATGTCCTTATTGGCCATTTGTGTATCTTCTTTGGTGAAATATCTATTTGAATTATTTGCCTATTTGAAAATTTGTATTTTTATTATTGACTTGTAAGTTTTTAAATATATATTCTGGTTACTAGACACTTATCAGAAGCTTGATTTGCAAATATTAGTTTCCCATCCTGTGGGTCGTATTTTCACTCTTGGTAGTGTCCTTTGATGGAAAAAGTTTTTAATTTTGATGAAGTCCAATTTATCTATGTTTTCTTTTGTTATTTTGCTTTTGGTATAATATTTAAGAAACTGCAGACTAATCCAAGGCCCTAAAGATTTACACCTATGTTTCCTTTTGAGATTTTTATTGTTTTAGTCTTTACATTTAGGTCTTTGATCTATTTTGAGTTAATTTTAATATATGGTATAAGAAAGGGGTCCAAATTCTTTTCTTTTTCTTTTTTTTTTTTCCTGCATGTGGATATCCAGTTGTCCCAGAACCATTTGTTGAAAAAACTCTTCTTTACCCATTAAATGATTTTGGCACCCTTGTTGAAAATCAATTAGCCATAGATGTGTGGGTTCATTTTTGGCCTTTCAATTATATTCCATTGATCTGTATGTCTATGCTTATACCAATATAACAATGTTTTGATTCCTGTAGCTTCATAGTGTGTTTCAAAATTGAGAAGTGTGAGTCTGAAAATTTTGTTCTTTTTCAAGATTGTTTTGGCTGTTGAGTATCCCTTGCAATGCCATATGAATTTTAAGATCAACTTCTCTATGTCTGAAAAAAAGGCAGTTGAAATTTTTATAGAGATTGTGTTGGATTTGAATTTGTAGGTCAATTTGTAGAATATTGTCATCTTAACAGTATTAAGTTTTCCAATTTATAAACATGGGTTATCTTTTAACTTATTTAGGTCTTCTTTAATTATTTTTAACAATATTTTATATTTTTCAGTCAATACAACTTGCATGTCCTTGGTAAAATTTATTCCTAAGCATTTTATTCCTACTAATGCTATTGTAAATGGAATTGTTTTGTTAATTCCATTTCCAGATTGTTCTCTGATAGTGTATAGAAATACAACAGATTTTTGCGTATTGATTTTGTATCCTGCAACTTTACAGAACTCCTCATTAACTCTGTAGTTTTGTGTGTGTAAAATCTTTGAAGTTTTCTATATATAAGATGATGTCATTTGCCATAGATAGTTTTACTTCTTCCTTTCCAATCTGGATGTCTTTTACATCCTTTTCTTGTCTAATTAGCTAGAACTTGCTGTACAGTGTTGACTAGAATAGGTGAAAGTGGACCTCCTTGTCTTTTTCCTAATTTTAAGGGGAAAGATTTCAGTCTTTCAGCATTATGTACAATGTTACCCATGGGTTTCCATAGATGCTGTTTGTGAAACTGAGGAATTTCCCTTTTATTCCTACCTTGTTGAGTATTTTTATCATGAAAATATGTTGGATTTGGTCAACTTTTTTTACATCTATTGAGATGACCATGTGTGGAATGTTTTCCCCTTTATGCTATTACTATGGTGTATTACAATGGTTGATTAACCAATCTTATATTCCTGGGGCTAATCCCACTTGTCCATGGTATATAATCCTTTTAATATATTGCTGGATTCAGTTTGCTAATATTTTGTTGAGGATTTTTGCATCTGCATTCATGAGAAATACTGACTTGTAGTTTTCTTTCTTGTGATATCTTTGTCTGGCTTTGAAATGAGAATACTACCAGCCTCATAGAGGGACTCTGGTTTTGATTTTAGTTTTACTATTCACTATGATTCAAGTTGAGGTAATTACTCAATAACTTAAAGCTTTGGATTCCTCAGCTCTAGATTAATAATAACTTTATGCACACAAATTGTTGTGAGGGCTAAATGAGATTATTATGTATGCTTTGTAAACTGTCAATCACAGTATTTATGTCATATTACAAGTGTTGATGTGGGTGGGTGTTAAGAATAATAGCAGCAATCCGGGTTGGGTTTGAATTAGAAACATACGTACCTTCACTAAGATTATTATACTTTATCTCTCTTGATCTTTACTATGGCTTGTATAAAATGAGTCACAATCATCCTAGTTGTATTGAAATACCCACATTAATAATAGTAATAATATAACTATAATAATATAACAATAAAACATATTAGCACTACTATATATACATTGAGTGCATATTGCCCCAAACCCTTGACATATATTAACTTATTTCACCCTCACAATGCCATGATGAAGGTGCTGTTACTTTTCTTCATATTTTAAGTGAAAATTGTACCTGAAGTTTGGATAATTTGTTCAAGGTCACACAGCTCAGAAGTTGCAGATAATCAGTAAAATCTGTGACATAGTTATACTCATAAAGTTAGTTATTTTTCACTCTTGTTCAAGAGTTGCTCTCATGTTTATGTAAATAAAATGAATCAATTTTTACTCAAATATTTTTTCAGAACTATATACGTTTTCTGAAATAACCAATGGATTTAAATGAAAGTAAAATAAGAATGACTCAATCTATTTTTTTTCTGTCACCTTGAAAGCTAACTTCTTTACAAACTTTTTTCTATAATGCTGGAATAAATTAACATTATACACATTGAGAACATCTAACAACAACCCTCGCACATCTCTGCAGTGAATAGCTCTGAGGCCTTGGCAATTCAGACAAGTTTTTCTGAAATAAAGGACTATACATTTATAGAAAACATTTAATACCATGGCTGAATATCTTCCTCTAAAGACAACAAGAAAGCTATCATCTTATTTTTTTAGATCTCTAGTAAAGATGTGAATTGGGGTTGATTTAAAGATCCTTGACTGGTTTTTGTTCTAACATAAAACAGTATTTAAATAAAATTTTAGCAATTGCAAAGAGGCTCAGAGTTCTAAAATATTTCTGTCCTTTAACTGGGTTTGTTATTTGGTATTTCACATAAAAAGTAGGGACAAGGCTTTGAAATTTAATAGAGGCAAATCAGAAACAAACAAAACCATTATAACCTGGCATGGTTTGATTTAATAGGTTTAAACATATAGCATTAAATCAATAATGTAATGTATTGCCAATAGAATATGAGTGAGTTGATAAATATGTTTTGGGATTGCATCTTGAACTCTGAGGTTGACCTGAGTGGGCATAATGGCAGGTCATGACCTTGGTGCATCTATCAAAGACAGGGTCCTTATTAGGTTACAATTACTCTTTTGTAGTTTTTATGAAGGTCATTGCTCAAAATTAAGAAATACAAAGTTTAGTGAAGTGCCATGTTGAAGTGTTTTAACTGTATCAAACTTTCTAAATAACTTTCAATTAGAAGTTATAAGAACCAAGTGCATTTGTCTTGTTTAAATACTGTATTCCAACCAATTTTTGAAAATAAGTATCCAAACTTTATGTAAATATAATTAAATATAGATAGAGATTCAGGGCAGGTAAATTCCCTCCTCTCTTAGAATTTACCTTAAATCTTATTGAAGTATAGTTGATTTACAATGTTGTGTTTCTTCTGTACAGCAAAGTGACTGAGTTATACATATATATATTCTTTTTCATATTCTTTTCCATTATGGTTTATCACAGGATATTGAATATAGTTCCCTGTGCTATACAGCAGGATCTTTCTTATCCATTCTGTATATACTAGTTTGCCTCTGCTAATCCCAAACTACCAGTCCTTCCCTCCCCCACACCCCCTTTCTCCTTGGCAACTACAAGTTTGTTCTTTTTATCTGTGAGTTTGTTTTTGTTTTGTAGATATGTTGATTCATATCATATTTTAGATTCCAATAAAATTTTTTAAAAAGAATGAAAGAATATACCTTAAATCATTTAAATTCATTTTCAACTTCCAGTTATAGAATAAATAAGCCACAGGTGTGTAATATACAACATATATTAATAATATTGTAATAACTTGTATCAGGACAAAGGGTTACTAGACTTATCATGGTGATAATTTTGTAATGTATGTCAAATGTCATATCACTGTAATAAACCTGAAACTAATATAATATTGTATGTCAACTATATTTCAATAAACATAAATACATGAATAAATAAAAAGCCAAACCTCCACTTATGGTAAAAAGTCTCAGCAACTTAAATATAGAAGGGACCTTTGTTAACCTTATAAAGGACACATAAATAAATAACTAAATAAATAAATAATAAAGTGTTTTAATACATTTATTTGTATCATTACAATTTTTAAAAATTATTTATGTGTTTGTGACGTTGATATCATAATGTAAAGTATGAATGATGGCTGGTACACTTTATCTGAAATGTGTTTAAATGGTTTATATTTAATTTTTAATTTATTGTTCATTGGCTTTGTCAAGATGTTTTGATATGTCCTCATTTGATCTTTCTTGTATTCATGCTTGATAAAAAGTGGAGAACAGAAAGCACAGCTAAAATTAATAATAATAACAATTTCCCCACCTCGCTTTCTACCCTCAGTTGGGTCCACTTGCATTTATTGGTAAGATCCTGAAAAAAAGTAGCCTCATATGTCCTATTCCAGAGGAAAGCCCTGTTGTGTGGCAGTAAAGCCTGTTGGGTGTCCACACTAGTCTAAATGCATCGATGACCTCTTTTGAAATAGAATAACAATTATGAGCAAGCAGATTTTGGACTCTTAGCATTAATGGGTTTTTTTTTTCCTACAAAATAAATTTTGTATATGGTTGAAAGAAAACAAAGCAGAACTTTGGAAGAATTACAAAGATAGGAAATGACAGGGGGATAAAAAAGATTTGAAGGTCTAGGTAGAGGGAAGTTAGTTTTTTTTATGAGGTCCTCTGTCTATGTTCACACTAGAGTAATGAACTAGATAATTGTCCTTAGGCTATAAGTATTCATGCAAATAGTTTTGAATAAAAGATATTAAATGTCCTCACTCCTGACAATAGCTAAGTTTACCACTCAAGGATAAATTAGGAAAAAAAAATGTTTCTACCAGAAATGACCATTTTGTTTTCTTATGCTTCAGGGTCTCTCTCTGTAAAATGGCACTTGAATGCAGTCATCCCTCTAAAGGGGTGGTTCTTAAAATTCAGTGATTCCCATACACATTTAAGTATGTAATGAGTTGTGATGTTTTCTATTCCCTTTAAATTGTTTGTATAAACATACTTACCTAGTACTTGGAACTCATCCATGGATTTCCAAGTTCAGAACCCCAGCCCTGTAGAGTCTTAGCAATTGGAAGCATCTCAGAGATATGTCATTTTCCTGCCATAAATTAAGGAGCACCCATAAACTAAAACTGCATAGGAGGAGAGGATTAGCTTTCTGTCACAATCCAGTATTAGGTTTCCCTAGCAACCATCCTGCAAGCCACTCTAGCCATCTGCATCTGGAACAATTGTTTCACTCGAGTTTGATGTAAACACCTGAAGAAGATGGTGCAGGCGGGGAAAAGGTGAGGGTGTCAATGCCTGAGAGTCACTTGATATAAAAGGAATGTCTTTCCCTATAATTTCCAGTCAACAACCATTATTCTGGTTAATAATTATTTGTGTGTACATGTGTATGTGCTGACATAATATTTTTAGTGAGCCACAACTTTATTTATTAGTCAAATTGACGTGTATTTCCCTATACATTCACTACAAGAGAGCCACCATATAATGTGTATTTTCATCACTTATGTACATTTTTGGTGAAATATCATGGATTAATTGATATCTTATAGTTTTATCCAAATATCGTTTCATATACATACTACAAATATATGAAAATAACCACAGTAAAGAATTAACTTACATTTTGTGAGAAAATAAGTATGCAATGGTTTTAAACATCTCCTAAACTGGTGCTTTCCCCAATTTGCTCTCTATTGGAAACATCTGGGAGTTTTAAAAAATCACAATGTCCAGGTAACTGATTAAATCAAAGTGTCTTGCAATGAGAGCCAGGCACCAGTAGGTATTTTCAAAAATTTAATAAGTAAACATTTTATTTAGGATTTCTATACCTACATTTACAATTGAAATGGACCCATTTTTAATTTAATATATTTGACATATAGCATCGTGTAAATTTAAGGTGTATGAAGTGTTAATTTGATACAGTTATATGTTACAATATGATTGCTGTTGTAGCAATATTTAACACCCCTATCACATTACATAATTATCCTTTCTTGTTAGCAGTTGGGATAATTAAGTTTCAGTCTCTTAGCAAGTTTGAGGATTATAGTACAACACTGTTGTCTATATTCATTAGACTGTGCATTAGATCTCTATGGCTTATTTACCACTTATTGAAAGTTTGTACCTTTAAACACATTAATCAATCCCTCCATCCTCCATCCCCTGGTAACCACCCTTTTGCTCTCTGTTTTTTATGAGTTTGATACTTTTAGATTCCACAGATAAGTGATATATGGTATCTGTCTTTCTCAGTCTGACTTATCTCACTTAGCATAATGTGCTCAAGGCTCATCCATGTTGTCACAAATGGCAGGATATCCTTCTTTCTTATGACTGAATAATATTCCATTGTATATATATATGCCACACCTTTTTTAACCATTTTTCTGTTGATGAGCATTTAGGTTGTTTCCATATCTTGCCTATTGTGAATAATGTTGCAATAAACATGAAAGTGTATATATCTCTGCAAAATCTGATTTTCATTTCCTTTGGGTATATACTCAAAAGTGTAATTCTTGGATCATATGGTAGACCTACTTTTATTTTTTTGAGTAACCTCCATATTGTTTTCCATAGTGGTTGGACCAATTTGCATTCCCATGAAAAGTGTATAAGGCTTCCATTTTCTCCACATCCTCACCAGCCCCTGTTGTCTCTTGTCTTCTTGACAATAGCCATTCTAACAGGTGTGAAGTGATGTCTCATTGTGGTTTTTATTTGCAATTCCCTGATGATTTGTGATGTTGAGCATCTTTTCATGTGCCTGCTGGTCATTTTGATGTCCTCTTTGGAAAAATGTCTATTTAGATCTTCTGCTCATTTTTTTAATCAGATTGTTTTTCTGTTGTTATTATTTAATTTGTATGAGTTCTTTATATATCTTAGATATAACCCCTTATCTGATACATGGTTTGCAAATTTTTTCTTCCATTCTGTATGTTGTCTTTTCATTTTGTTAATTGTTTCTTTTGCTATGCAAAAGCTTTTGACTTTGATGTAGTCTCATTTGTTGATTTTTGCTTTTGTTGTTCAGGCACCAGTAGTTTTTAAAACTCATCTGGTTATACTAATGTGCAACAACATTTGGAACCACTGCCCTAAATCCTCTCTATTCAAAGTGTGGTCCTCCAACCACCAGCATTGGAATCACCTAAGAGACTACTAGAAATGCAGAAATTGGGCTCTACCTCATACCTACTAAATCAGAGTCTATATTTGCTAGCAATATCTCCAGGTGACTCATATGTATTCTGAAGTTTGAAAAACACTGATTAAAATTTAAAAGATAAATTAAACAAAATTCCTAATCAGAATAATATGTATAGAAAATAGTCTGGGGAAAAAAAATATTTGTATCAGAAGAGTGTGTGACAGTAATGTTAAGGAGAAAATTCTTTTTTCCACTAACCTTTACCCTAACCTGATATTCTGATTTTATTAATCAAACATCAGATACTTTATCTGCAGGATTGATTATTCCAACAAGGCATCTTACATTTACCCAAGACTCAATTAAGATTTTTGACCTCTAAATGTCAGTTTTGTTATAAATCCATACTGTGAAAATTAATTTCTACAAGTCTTTTTCAGTATGGTAATAAGAATTTTATAACAATGTAACTTTTCCTTGCTTTTATGTGAGTAAATGATTGCTTTTACATTAAAGCAAGTGTCTTTTTTTCAGATTTTATGGCCTTTATATGGTAACTTATACTGTATATTGTTGCTTTCAGAGATAAATTTTTAATGTATGCCAATTCCATGCAAATCTTATTATTATTCTCTACTATAAAATCATTTATTAGCTTGGTGATATTTGCTGCTAGTCTACTATGTACCAAAAAATTTTAAAGGGGAAGTTTTTACAAAGTATATACAACTAATAACATATACTGTTCATTTTGAAACTTAGGTTTATATAAAGTACATATTAACAGATCTAAAGGGAGAAATAGAAAGCAATACAATAATAGTAAGAGACATCAATACTTTCATCAATGAATAGATCATCCAGACAGAAAATCAATAAGGAAACATTTGACTTGAACAACACATTAGACCTGGTGGACTTAACAGGCACTTACAGGCCTTCCATCCAAAAGCAGCAGAATACACATTCTTCTCAAGCACACATGGAAAGTTGTTCAGGATAGATCATATATTAGGTCACAAAACAAGTCAATAAATTTAAGAAGATTGAAATTATACCAAGCATCTTTTCTAACCACAATAGTATGAAACTACAAATCAATTACAAAAAAACTGGAAAATTCACAAATATGTGAAGATTAAACCGCATGCTACTAAACAACTAAGAAGTCAAAGAAGAAAGAGAAATTTAAAAAATATCTGGAGAGAAATGAAAATGGAAATGCAGCAGACCAAAACTTATGAGATACAGCAAAATCAGTTCTAAATGGGAGTTAATAGCATAGCAATAAATGCCTACATTAAGAAACAAGAAAGATCTCAAATAAACAACCTAACTTTAAACCTCAAGGAACTAAAAAAAGAACAACAAACTAAGCTCAAAGTTAGTAGAATGAAGGAAACAACAAAGATCAGAGTGAAAATAAATGAAATAGAGACTAAAAAGACAACAGAAACAATAAATGAAATTAAGAGCTGATTTTTTGAAAAGATTAAAAAAAGATAGAGGACACTTTAGCTAGACTCACTAATAAAAGGAGAGGACTCAGATGAATAAAATCAGAAATGTGTATCTGATACCATAGAAATACAAAGGATCATGGGAAATACAAAGGACCATATTAACAATTGTACACCAACAAATTGTACAACCTAGAAGAAATGGATAAATGTCTAGAAACATACAACCTACCAAGAGTGAATCATGAAGAAATAAAAAAATTTGAACAAATTACTAGTAAAGACATTGAATCAGTAACTAAACATCTCCCAATAAACAAAAGTTCAGCACTAGATGGTTTTGCTGGTGAATTCTACTAAACCTTTAAAGAAAAATTAATACCAGTTCTTTTCAAACTCTTCCCCAAAAAGTAGAAGAGGAGGGAAAAACTCTCATATTCATATTATGAGGCTATGATTACCCTGATACCAAAACCAGACATGAACACTACAAGAAAAGAAAATTATAGGCCAATATCCCTGATAAATATAGAAAAAAGTGAAAAAAATAAACATAGGTTGGAAAACCAATAAATTAAGGAAAATAAAATTCAGCATGCCAACTGTAACAGTAGATAGAAGAACGGAAAGAAGGAATAATCTCCCTACCAATGACTGCTGCATGGAGGGGTTGCAATTTATATCATAAGTAAAAGGACTATTCTGATTTCAGTAAATGGGGACAGAGAGCTCAGAGAGATCGGATACCAGTTTTTTGTTGTCATTTTTCGTTTTTTGGTTTTTTTAATGAGAAAAAGATATCATGTTTAGGGAATAGAAAGAAATTTAGTGTAACTATGGAATAGTGTGAGGAGACATGAGGTGAAGAAGGTGGAAAGGAGGCTGGGCAAGATTGTTGAGATTTTATTTGCCACATCAGAGAGCAAAGTCATTTCCCTGGGCGTGTACAATTATTGCTGCATGTAAGCAACAGCAAGAAAAGTGGTTTTCATTTTTTTTTTTTTTTTTGGAAAGGACACTGGGTTTCAAATGGAAAATGGAACAAGTTGAGGGAAAAGAAAGAATCATTGAAGACGAAGTAGGGGTTTATTACAGCAGTGTACATATCAGATTATGAAGCCAAATCTGGCCTCTGTACACCGACACTGAATTAATTCTTGGATACAGAGTTTTAGGTGGAATAGAAAAGAATAGCTTTATTGCTTTGCCAGGCAAATGGGGCCACAGTGGGCTTATGCCCTCAAAACTGTGTGTCTGAATCTGGACAGGGTAGTGAGGAGTTTTATAGTAATGGTTCAAAGAGGGCATGATCCGCTCCTGGACATTCTTCTGATTGGCTGGTGGTGAGGTAAGTGGGAGTCAGCATCATCAACCTTCTGGTTCCAACCAGTCTGGGGTCTACATGCTTGTGGTCAGCATACAGTTAACTTCTCCCACCTGGTGGGGGTTTCAGTATCTGCAAAACAGCGCAAAGATATTGTTATGTGTATCCCTTGATGGGGAACCTGGGCCCTGCCCCAAGGCTGCACTATTGTGTGTGTTTTTTTTAACATCTTTATTGGAGTATAATTGCTTTACAATGGTGTGCTAGTTTCTGCTTTATAATAAAGTGAATCAGTTATACATATACATATGTTCCCATATCTCTTCCCTCTTGCGGCTCCCTCCCTCCCACCCTCCCTATCCCACCCCTCTAGGTGGTCACAAACCACCGAGCTGATCTCCCTGTGCTATGTAGCTGCTTCCCACTAGCTATCTATTTTACGTTTGGTAGTGTATATATGTCCATGCCACTCTCTCACTTTGGGCTTGAGGATATGGGGAGGGGGAAGGGTAAGCTGTGACAACGTGTTTGGTTTTTTTGACCGTTTCTACCTTGTCTCTTCATCCCCTACCTTCCCTGATTATCAACTGTTTGAACCTGCTCGTTGAAGGTCAAGGAGGCTGAGATGAAGCCTAATTCCTGTAATCAAGAAGTGAGGGACACAGAAAGGCTTTTGTGTCCAGGAGCCTCACAAGGTCCTGCTTGGTATTTATTATAAAGACATAAAGTACATCAGTAATAAAAGGAATGGGAGAGGGAACATTTAAAATACCAGTTGGGAAGTAAAATTTACAGGGTTAATGACTGGGAGAATATAAAAGGGAAAGGTAATGAGATAGGCAGCAAAGTATACATGTGGTTTTTCTTTGGGGTAATATGCTAATGATGAGGCTAATCACTGAAAAAGAGAAAAATAGGAAAAAAATGCAATTTGGATAGGGAGGACATTGGTGAGTTTAATTCTGGCATCTTACCCATGTGGAAGATCTTAGCTTTGTTCTTAAGAAGACTATATACTATATACTAATCCAGAGCTCACAGCAAAGCATGGTCTAGCCAAGAAAATTCACAAGTCATTAATCAACACAGATGCTGAATAGCTCATATCACTCAGAAATTGATGACAAGGAGACCAGAGCCTCAGATGCTATAGACCACCAATATCTGAAGGACACATGAAAGAAAATGATTCTGCAGATGACGTTGAGAAAGGGCTGTGATTAAGTGAGACACACAGGAGAGGAAAGAGTAATGTCACAAATGAATGTTTATGAGAACTTAGAGGAAATAAATGCCAGCCAAGGTCTGCTGCTGTTCAGTTTTCCCAAACATGATCCATGACTAAAGAGTGGGTTCTGTTCCTTTTTGAAGGGGCTGATAATGACATAAAACTAATACAAAAGCTTAGATGTGATAACATGCTTGAAACTTAGTGTTAATGCATATCACGGAACAGACAGCGTCTGTTAGCAAGAAGATTGGCCCCAGACTACCCAGGTTCATAGCCTGGCTCTATCTATTGCACATGAGTGAGCCTGAGTATGATGCTTGCCTCCCTCTATGTCTCATTTCCCCAAGCATTAAGTGGATATCATTGTTACCCACCCTCATACAATTACTGTGTTGGTTAAATGAGATTTTAAAGGTTAAGAATTTAGAAATAGCTGGCACAAAGCAGATGCACTAAATAAATGTTACCTATTATTATAAACAAAGTATTTCTTTAGCTTGGCAAGGATCATCCAAGATTATATCAGTCACAATTATAATTCCAAATAAGACAGAAAACAAACAAAAAGAAATAGAAATCACTTTCTAAGCGAGTCAATAAGTTTCTGACAAACCTTCCTTTTGAACAAATTATAATTTTTTTAACACTGCATTAAGAAAGGCAGAAACATTTGGGATGAAAGTGTCTGCAGAACCAAATGGTGGGTCTGTGGACTCCATCGTATTCAAATAACTATAGAATTAAAAGCATTATATTCTGTGTTCTAAGGAAAAACACAAAAGAAAACATGGTAGATAAAGATGTCAGAATTCCTAAACTAAAACACCAAATGTCTGGAACTATACCATAAGAAACCAAGACATTTAAACTCATTAAATTGTACACATCAAATATGTACAGTTCTTAGTATGACAATAATACCTCAATAAAGCAAGAGTTTGAGTGATGACTTTTCAAGCTATCTAGAACATTTTTAATTATATGGTAATTGATAAATACTGGAAACTGCTATTCTACTAACTTAAAAAAAGGATTTTTAAGTGGCAGTGTTTTACCCAATAGTTTAAAACTCTATCTGACTATCTAGAAATAATAGTTTTTATACATAATGTTTTACATATAATGCCAGCACCTCTTTACCTGTCTACCCACCCACCTACCTAAGTAACATCTTTCAATATCCATTTTTTGTAGATTGTGCCCAGGTTCTGAGATGTTACAGGAATAGAAGTGCATTTCCAAAATGTCATCTCCTTACTCAAAATATTCTTACTGTTGACCACTTTTAATGGGCTTGAATCATAGGTCTTTCCTTAAAATAGGGAAAATGTGGATGACTCAGAAAGTATGGGTCTGGTAACACACACAACTGGAAAAATATTCATTATTATTAAATCTCAGTGTGTCCATTTTAGCTCAGTGCTACTTCTTTCATTTAAAAAAAGCAAAATCAAACATTTGCCCTCCCCCAAAAGAAAAATAACATATTTGTCCTCTATCAACTACTTATTTATTGAGGTTTCTAAAAGTCTTTGACAGGTTTGTATCCAATAAAATAAATATGGCATTAATGTTACTTTAAAAAAATAAGTGTTCAGTTGAAATGTACTCTAAAAAATATCATAATTTTTCTTAAAGATTCTTTAACTATCTTTATGAAATTATTTAAGATTTGGCAAAGATAAATCTCACTAATTTATATTATGTACTGTTTTGACATCCATCACATCTTGATTTTACTCTTTAATTAATCACATTGGAATTTACAGTCATTTTTTATGATTATAATGTGAAATTTTACTGACATAGTTTTACAGTGCATTTCCCCTTTCTTGGTATTCTATGTCCTGTTAGTTAATGAAGAAAAAATACTTGGATGTATTTTATATGTTTTTGATAGCTTTCATTCTTGTTTTTGGCAAATTTTTTATACATATTTCATATTTGCGATGTTATAAATATGTATGCATGATTTAATAGTCACCACTAATTTGTTATCTGTTAAAATAATTTTTTATTTATTTGTTCAACTTCTGTCTACTTGTGATTGTTTTAAGAACAGATGTTTCCTTGGGGCTTCCCTGGTGGCACAGTGGTTGAGAGTCCGCCTGCCAATGCAGGGGACACGGGTTCGTGCCCCGGTCCGGGAAGATCCCACATGCCGCAGAGCGGCTGGGCCCGTGAGAGGCCCGCGCACCGCAAAAAAAAAAAAAAAAAAAAAAAAAAAAAAAAGAATAGATGTTTCCTTGGAAAGAGATGTTATAGATTTTTAAACATCTAACAGGTAGGTCTAAACATCCATAAATTATTTTATCCATTTGAAATACCTCTTCCTTTAAAGAAATAATAAGCTCTTCCATAGAAGTAAATTTTTTTGCGAAAGTCATATTCTTTAAAAAAAATAAAATCAGTATATTTATTAGCAATTGGAGAACAGTATGACATAATGGACAGATAATTAAACTGCAGTCAGGAGTATTTTCTTCTGTCTTCCCTTTGTAAATTTAGGTACTTTGTTTCTCTTTCCTGGTTTTCTCATGTAGAAGATAGAGCCTTAACTGTTTCTGGCATATGTGTCTGTCAAAGTGCCCATCACTTGATAAGTGATCAATAAACACTTGTTGAATAAATGTTAAAAAGCTAGTGAGGGAAGGGGCAGGAATTCCAAGCCAGGGGCAGCCACCTCTGAAAACCCTTCTCTCCTCTGTGCTCCTAATCTCTGTCGGAGAAGATTCACCTGTATCTCATCTAAAATATTAAATTCCTTGCGGGTATACATTTGCAAGGCAATGCTAACATAGTCTTTCTAGGCAACTATGAGTCTGTAGAAGAAAACTGGAATTAAATTGGAAAGACATAGGTTAATGTCCTAGTTCTACAACTTATTTTTGTGTGTGCTTCTGGTTCTACATCATAAAGTTATGGTTTCTTTCACAGTGTCTGTGTATGTGTCTTTTTTTAAAGAGCATATAATATATAAAATGCATTTTGTAAAATCTAAACCTCTATAAGTACTTCCTAGGATTACAAATAGTGTGCTGTGATGCTGTCCCAAAAGGGCTTGATGGGAAAGAAGGCAACATTTTAAAAAATGTTTTTCTCTTTTCTCTCTTCCTCACCTGTATGTGTTCCTTAAAAAAAAAAAAAAAAAGGAGTCCTTTTGGAGTCATCTCCCAGGAAACCATGGCAAGAAGATCTGCGTGAAGAGGTTGGAGGAAAGACTGAATCCACTTATGAGGAAACTATTAGTCAAATACAGAGCAAGGGACTCCCTAATTGACTAGAACTCTTCAAAACCAGGCTGGAACTCCCTAACCACTCATTTCAAGTTTTCTGTAGGCCTTAATATTTTCAATATCATGAGAGAAAAAGGAGAGTGGGCAAGGAAGGATGCAGAGATTGTGGGAGACCTCCTGCTGGTTCTCTGGTCACTCAGAAAGAGTCAGATTAGATTAAATTCTACAAAAGTCAGGAGCACCATTTCATAATGCTTTGTGGTTTGTCTGGACAGGAGTCAGCATGCACAGACAGAGGTAGGTACCTGAGTGTCCTGAGATGCAGCAGTAATATTTAATAGAGTTAATTAAACCCCCGTGGCTCACTTTCATAATGAAAACAATGACATTTCACAGATATATAGTTTTAAAATTACCCCACCAGCTTTAAATATGTCAAATTGGTCAATTTTATGCCTCCAAATTTCAAAGAAAAACACCCTTTCTAAAAAAATCTTAAATGATTCTCTTTAGATTCCACTTACTTTACTTGGGGTACTAGGTAGCAAGATTTATTTGTAGTTTAGAATGATGTTTGTTTCCTCTTTGACCAATATAGAGAAAACAAAGAGTTCTTTGCTGAAAATCAAATCAGGACCAATTATTATGCCTAATAGTACCTGGTATTTGCAGAGCACCATTCTTTGAAGTTTGTGGTTTTCCCAGTGCTTTTATTACACATGATGTCCTTTGATCCTGCCACCATTACGTGTGGAGGGAAAGTCAGGTATCATTCTATTGTACTAATAAGTGCAACTGAGACTTTAAAGATTACAGAACTTGTCAACTTCCTTAAGGAGTACTAAGTGAGTAACCAAACAGAGTCACAAGTTCAGCCATATCAAAGCTGGGCTTCTTGAGTTTCCAGTCTTTAGTTAATTTCGTATATTAATCTGCCCCTTAAATAACAGTAATTAAATATCTCTGGTATATGGAGGTGGGTTTCTGGCTTGCTGTAGTTGTCTCCTAACTGACTTTCCTATTTGCACTCGAATCCCATTCAGTCTAGTCTTCAGATCTGGCCAGGGTCGGCTTTAAAACACAAATTCAGTCACGTTCTTCTCTCCTACAGCAAAACCTTCAATGGCTGCCATCATATCTAAAAGTGAATCCATGATTCTAATTCTGACCTCGGAGGTCCTCCAGGATCTAGATTCAAGGATCAAGGATCCTTCTTTCACTTCACACTTGAGCTTTTTTTTTTGCCTCGGCCACCCCCACGTCTTGCGGGATCGCAGTTCCCTGCTCAGGGATAGAACCCCTGGCCACAGCAGTGAAAGTGGGAGTCCTAACCGCTGGACTGCCAGGGAATTCCCTGCTTCTTAAACCCACCAAGGGGACTGTGACCTTGGGCTTTTGGTGGAACACTCTCCTTCCAAATGAAAATGCAATTTGTGCTTCTAAAACCACACTTCCAATTTTGTCTGGATGATTGATTTAGGTCTCTGCTTCCTCTCAACTCCTCGGAGAGTTCCTCTATCTTTACAGAGCTCCCCACTCCCATCCTCACCACCTATACCTCTTACCTGCTGCATTCCCAGCACCTGGAAGGGTACTTAGCAAAAGTGAGTCTCAACAAATATATGTTGAATGAGGAATGAACAAATGAATGGATGAATACAGTTGAGATGGAACAGACCAGCAAGGTTGAGTTTTTGCCCATGTTAGCTGCCCATATGGAAATATTCATCAATGTCCTGGAGATGTGACTTAACTGCCTACTTTTGGAAGCAATCTCTTTCCAGGGAATCTCTAACCATCTGGCTGTTTAGGCAGTTTAACATGACACATGTTAAAATTTTAGCTCTAGAAAAAATTTAAGACGAGGATTATATTTCAGAAGGAATTAGTTCACATAAAGCAATGTTTATAGCTAAAAAACAGAGTTTTTTTTTTAACATCTATTCCTCAATCTGTTAGTACCATGGCAGCAAAGGCACATTGCTTTGCAACACCAGTCACATATTTCAACAAGGAGAGATTTCATTTTAATGAAATATTACTTTCTTCAGTTATTAGATTAACTTATTCATTGATCTGATCAAATTCACATTTATAGTTTACATTGCAGGATCTCACCTACACACATTTTGTTTAAAGGAGCTCATGTT
Source organism: Grampus griseus (assembly GCF_964374135.1). Classification (NCBI taxonomy): domain Eukaryota; kingdom Metazoa; phylum Chordata; class Mammalia; order Artiodactyla; family Delphinidae; genus Grampus; species Grampus griseus. The sequence goes on along the minus strand of NC_139004.1, from coordinate 41,721,790 downwards.
ACTTGCTGGAGACAAATATGCAAACTACTTCTGCCTTAAATTGGATTGTTTCATCAACTGTATCATGTGAAATATCTTTATAGGCAAATGTTTCAGGACAAAAAACTTTAACAATTTCATCTTTTCAGCATGCTTGAAAACTTAAAGCTTCTTTCTTTTTTCTTTTTTACTGATCATATAAAATGGATTTAGAAAAAAATAATTATAAAATTGAGCACTGTTCTTAACCATGAAATGAATTCCAAGCTTCTTGTACCTGTGTGGAGGAAGGAAGGGCAGAGTTTACCATGTTTAGAATATCAGAACTAAGAACTAGGAAAAGAAGAGACTTGAAAGCACAAAGTTCGTCTGGCTACATTTTTAATGTTCAGACTCTGGTTCTTACATTTCATAGTATTTGGTCTTTTGTTTCCTCTATATCAACCCAACAAATCATCAGTAACAACTCAGTTTTATTTTAGTGCTTGACTGTCTAGAGAGCACACTTTCATAAAAATTATCCAATTGGTTCCTCACAATTACCCAGTAAGACAGTTGTAATATTTATATATTTTTACATTCAACCAGTCTGAGGCTCAATGAATTCCACAATCAAGAACCAAAGCAAGGACATTTGACTCTGCGGTCCACCTTTTTTTCCATTAAATCATACCGCTGCTTTGATTTCTAAGATTTAAAATTATTCCAGTCATTTACCTAGCTGTTCTCTCAAGCTTCTTGAGTTCAGAGCAATACTGAATGAAAATCCTTCCTTACAATTGCCTGATGCTTCTAGCTACTAAAATATATCACAGCTCTATCTATCTGAAGTAATACAGTAGATCTTGGAAGTTTTTAATGCCTTGCTATCAGTAAAAAAGATAATTAATAAGCAAACTTGCAGGTATATTTATTCCTTCTCTCTGTTCTGACATTAAGTTGGATGCACCTAAAATCTCAGTTCCTAAACCAGAATAGTCAGTAATCTCAGAACAATAGAGGCTGTTGTTTTCACAGAGCATTGAAAGGTTTTAGCTGGCTACCTTTCAGGCTGTTGACACATTAAATGTGGCTAGCATACATGATGTGTTTGGGGTTAATTTAAATGTATTTTATTCCTTGATTCCTTGATTCATTTGTATAAATAGAAATTAATTGCAGAAAACCCAGGTATAGGAAATTACTTCATAACGATTTCTAATGCTCTTTTTCATTCCTGTGAGCATTGTTCATCTAAGGTCAACATGGCAGGAGACTTTCTAGTGCTGACTCACATCCACTTCTCCTCGTCTTCTGGGCTCACAGAAGGTTGAACTTTCCCACCATGTGACTATTCCTGGATAATGGTCTATGAGAAGAAATGTTGAAGTAGTTAATTGCTGGTATGAGACCCTTCAGTGCTCTCTTCCTCTGCCTGAGCAACTAAGGAGACATCAAGATGGCATAGCTGCCAGATAGAGAGGCTTCATCACCAGGGTCTCCACTTGGAGTAGGACCTCCTGCCAAATCATGCAGGCCATGAAAGCAAGAGTGAGAAAGGAATTTTGAGGGGATAGGCTACTGAGATATTCTACTTTAATACCAAAGGTTATGGTCAAAGGAGCATAGGAATCGGATTCATTCAGAAAATCTGGATAACATCCCATTTAATCACTTTGTCAACTTGGAGAAGTCACGAAATTTGTTGTTTCATATTCTTCCTTTCTAAAGTAGAGATGATAAAATATTACCTATCGACTTGGAAGAGTGACTATGAAAATCAAATTGCATAGTATAGGTTGAGTCACTCTGCAATTTATGTTCCTAAATGTGGTAACATATTTTTGATTCCTTTGAATTGTGGTTTTCTGATTAAAGGAATTTATCTTCCCAGTCTCCTCATTCCCTTCCTATAGAAAAAGTAGACAAGAAGACCAAAGTTAGAGTGTGGGAATGAACAGGATGCCTTTTTTAAAACTTTTAACTCTTTGCTGTAATCATACTGAGGCTCAAGATTTCTTAGAATCAGGTCTTCCAGACTCAAGTTCAATTCCATGATATTCAGTGTTTCAAATTGGTTTATATGGTTTTCCACTTTCACTAGCTTTGAACTTCAGAGAACCAAGACACTCCCGTACACTTCTTTTAGTACAATGTGGAACACAAAGTAAACTAGGTGTTGAGAGAGCATCAAAGCATTTCTGGTGTGACCAAGATGGTAGAGTAGGAAGACCCTGAGCTCATCTCGCCCCATGGGCACACCAAGATTACAACTCTTTACAGAGTAACTATTGACAGTGATGACATGAAGACTAGGAGAAAGAATTTTCCACAAAACAAAAAATATAAAGAAGGAACCACAATGAGATGCATAGGAGGAGCAGAGATGTGTTTTATTTAAGACCCACACCCCCAGGTAGGTGACCACAAATGAGAGGATAACCATAATTGCAGAGGCTTTCTACAAGGACTGAGCAGTTGGGCATCACATCAGCCCTCCAGCCCAAGAGTTCTGCACCAGGAAGTCAAGACAAGCTCTCAGAACATCTAACTTTGAAGGCCAGCAGAGCTTGCAAACAAGAGAGACAAAGGCTGTGGGAGACTCCACTCTTATAGGGCTTACACAAAATCTCACAGAGAGATTTTGGGTCCCAGCACAGAGGCAGGCAGTCATTTGAAAGGAGCCTTGTCAGACCCCATTGCTCATCTTGGACAGCTTCCCAGAGAGACAGGAGGCAACTGGGACTCCCCTGGGTATACAGATACAAGTGGGAGCCATTTGGGGGAGCTCATTCTACCATGCGAACAATGATGATGGCAAGCATCATTTTGGAGTCCTCCCTCAGCCCATTAGTTCTGGGGGCTTACTCTCCCAACAGCAGGCCAGTTAAATCACAAATAATCAAAGAAATGTAAATCAAAACCACAATGAGACATCACCTCACACCTGTTGGAATGGCTATTATCAAAAGACAACAAATATCAAGCAAGTGTTGATGAAGGTGTGGAGAAAGAGAACCCTCAGCCACTGTTGGTGGGCATGTAAATTGGTACAGACACTATAGAAAACAGTATGACGATTCCTCAAAATAAAAACTAAAACTATCATACAATCCAGCAATACCAGTTCTGGACATTTTTTCTGAAGAAAACAAAGACACCAATTTGAAACAGTATATACACCTCTATGTTCATTGTGGTGTTATTTATGGGAGCCAAGATATGGAAATATCCTAAGTGCCCATCAATAATTAATGGATAAAGAAGATGTGGTATATATATATATATATATATGTGTGTGTGTGTGTGTGTGTGTGTGTGTGTGTGTGTATGTGTTTATATATATCCAAGATGTGATATACACAATGGAATATTACTGAGCCATAAAAAGTGTGATATCTTGCTATTTGCAACAGCAGGAATGGACCCAGAGGGCATTATGCTAAGTGAAATAAGCCTGATGGAGAAAAACTAATACAGTATGATTTCATTTATATGCAGAATCTAAAAAACAAAACAAATGAACAAACAGAAAACAGAAATAGACTCATAGATACAGAGAAGTAACTGGTAGTTGCCAAATGGGTAGCGGTGGGGAATGAGTGGAATAGGTGTGGGAGATTAAGAGCAACAAACTTCCAGCTGTAAAATGAGTCAGGTAGATGTAATATACAGCATAGGAAATACAGTAATAATTTTGAAAAGTGACAAATGGTAATTAGACTTAACAGGGGTATCATCTTGTAGATGATACTCTCTTGTACACTTGAAACATAAGTAAGTCAATTATACTTCAATAAAAAAGAAAAATTTTAAAATATAAATAAATGACAAAGAAATATATAGGTAAGTAAAAAGAGAGTATTAAGTCAGTTTATACTGTTCCTTGGATTCTTAAACACAATTGCCCAGTCTAGCAAAGCAAGAAGACCAGCAAGACCAGTAAGTACTCCTTGTGTATCTCCTTTACTGAGTGAACAGGCACAGCCGAGAAGAGAAACAGGCATACAACTAACTTTCCAAATTTGAGCCATGAAATTTGACCGTGGTTTGAGTCCTCCAAACATAAGATATAATGGGGATATGGTGTAACTCTTCAAGCTCTCATCTAATCCTCTCTCCATTGAAGAAACAAAAACAGTGCAGTCATTAGAGACACACTCTAGGTAGTAATTAAAAGCGGGCTCTCTGAAGCCAGGCTGAATTCCAGCTCCGCTACTTACCGAGTTACTCTGAGCATGTAACTTCTTCATGCCTCAGATTTTTCATATATAAAGTAGGTATAGGGCTTCCCTGGTGGCGCAGTGGTTGAGAGTCCGTCTGCCGATGCAGGGGACGCGGGTTCGTGCCCCGGTCCTGGAGGATCCCACATGCCGCGGAGCGGCTGGGCCCGTGAGCCATGGCCGCTGAGCCTGCGCGTCCGGAGCCTGTGCTCCACAACGGGAGAGGCCACAACAGTGAGAGGCCCGCGTACCGCAAGAAAAAAAAAAAGTAGGTATAATAATGGTACATAGCTTATACATTTGTTTTGAAAATTAATCTATGTAAAGTGTTTTGAAAAAGTCCAAGACATAGTGAACACTATAGGGCTTACTTACTGTTGTCTCCTTTTAATCAAACTCCAAGTTATTCTAACACAAAATAAAAAAAATTGGATGCTGTAAAAGATGGGAAGAGTTTTGGGGAAGACAGAAGCATGCATTTTTGAGAAACTTTCATGAACAACTGAAGCAACAGAAGATGACTAAAGATGTTGTTAGGAACATTTTATTATTTTGTGATTGATAAAATCTATAGGACTCTTCAATCTTTTGGGCTCAGATTTGCATTGCTTTCCATGGAACACATTTGGGTGAACTGATGGTTCATGTCTAAACTGAAATCTAATCTGCCACAAAACTATCGCTTTCCCTATTTCTGATAAAATCTAAGTGTTTTCCTGGTTCCTTAAATATGGGAATTCAGTGTCATTTTTTGGGTCCTACATATCTCCCTCTTTCAAACCCAATCAGTGGCAAATCCTGGTCAAATATGTTCACAGGTGTCTTTACCACTTCCTTTCTGTTACCATTTCACAAAGCTGGGTCCTCACCTTCCTGCTGCTGCATTGCTTGAGGCTTCCCAGCAGGCGCTGCTACCAGCGACCCTCACCTCACCATTGCTAGAGTATAAGAGAAGAGATGGGTTTAATTTTTCCTTCCAAGGGTACAGATTTCAGAAAATAGCCATTTGAGTTCACTTCTACTACTAAAAGTAACCAAGTGGTAGTTTTATTCCTAATGTGATAAGTCACATATGAATTTAAAGAATAGTAATGCCCCATTTTACATATACATACAGAAACTGATAGAATGGCACACATATATAAGCATGTTTTATATATGTATATGTATAGGTATATAATGGGGCATTGCTGATATAGATATACATATAGATATAGGTATATCTGTCTTTTCCTTCTTAGAAGCTACAATGATTCTTCACCAGTAGCTGTTCATACTAGCATGAACATGGATGTTAGTAGTGAGTTCAGATCCAGCAAGTAATTCCTGACTTTCAGATCACTATGCAACTGAAGAATGCTTTGAAATGAATATCATATTTTTACTTTGAACATTTGTTATTTCTGACTTGATGCATACCCGTTCTGCATTTTATAAGGGCCTCCATAGTGAGTGTGTATGTGTGTATACAGCCCCCTACACACATACACACGCAAAGAAAGAAAGCAAGTGAGAAGAAGATGCCTGTCAACTTCAATTCTGTATGCATAAAAATGCATGAGAGAAGGGACTGAAAATGTAGGGGCAAAAAGTCGGGAAATGTCAAGCTTGATAGGTCATGCCGAGGGGAAAAATGTACTCTAAAAATGTCCTACCATTTAACGTACTGGTATTAATTTGATTTTATATTCAACAAGAATATGTTATGTATATCCACGATCATATCTAGATTGTTATTCTACCAAGCTAAGACTTCTGTTGCTCAGTGGAGCTCAGCATTTCAAGGCTGTTAATCTCTGCTTGTCATTCATGCCAGTTTTGGTGTGTGTTTTTTTGTAGTACAGGTTTTCTTTTTACATATACCAGACACATTAATCCATTAAATTTCAGGACACAGTACAAAAAAAAAAAAAACAATTCAACTAATTCATCTGACAATGCTGTTCATATTCATGATGCCATTTTTTGTTGTTGTTGGTTTGTTTCCTAATAATAAAGAAGGAGACTTAGGGCTGTTGGACTGATATATATTTGGGGGTCCCCCCTTCCCCCCTCCCCCAAACCCCACCAGGGTGAACAGGAGGAGGAAAAGGGAGGGCAGGGCCCACAGCAAAGTTTCATAATCTTGAATCCAGTGGGGGAGGAGGAGAGGAAAGGAAGGAAAAAAAAGGAGAAAATATAAATCCTATAATACATACAACAGAGTGGGGATGGTACAGACATGAAGCTGAGGCATGGGGTGGGCCGCTGGGGGTGGGTGCAGCAGAACCTCCCCCACATTCCTTTCTCTCTTTAATGCTGTTTCCGTAGTTACCAGGCTGAGAAGCCCTCTCAGAAGATGGGACCAGGAGAAGAGAGTCAGGGACTCAATTGGGACCCCAGCTATAACTGTTGTAGGCAGACTTGCTGGTCTGGGGCTTCTGTGGGATGGAGCTGGTCTGCTTACATTGCCCACTGCCTGTGTGGCCATCCTGCTGCACGTGATGGTGAAGGATCTGGGAGTGAGGCTGCTGATGGGGGGTCAGAATGTGCCTAAAGGGGGCAGGTGGGTAGGCAGCAGATGTGGCCAGATTGATGCCCCCTACTTCCTAGGGATGAATGCAAGTTGAAGGAGGCAGCAGGAGTACTGGAATGAAAACCTTGTTTCTCAAAGGCCTGCTGGGTTTTGCAGTACACAGAACCTGAGATATCTGCCACACCTGTGTTACTGGAGGTGACTGATACACCAGTGTTGTATCCATGAGACCCATATCCACTTGGCTGTTGGAAAAGGGTGGCTGATGCATTCACACTGACATTCACACCATGCTTCTTGGAAGAGGTAGGAGCCACAGGGAACACAGCAGGCCCATACTGGAAGGTGTTGGGGAGGCCCGGAACCCCTGTGTAGTATGGCAGGCTGTTGTAACTGTAGCCAGGATGCAGCGCCGGGTTCAGGAATGTCTGCTGCATGGTGTAGTGAGTCTGTGTCTGGTTATGCTGGGGCTGGGCTAAGGCTGTGGCTGGGGCTGGGGACGAGGCATCCCCATGGCCGAACTTTGTGAGGTCACCAGAATAAGTGTTGCTGGCCAGGCTACCATCCCTCCCAGTCAGCGGAGTGGTGGGTGTGGGAAATGGGAGGCTGTAGTAATCCAATGGAAATCTTGTCTGAAGCATCTGCAGGTCATCATAACCATATACTTGTGGCGGGTAGGCATGTAACAGCCCTGGAGCCATAATATATGGATTAGGCAACAACAGCAGGACCCCAGGAGGGAGGTTGGGAGGAGCTTTTCCTGAAGTCATAGCAACTGAGCTTCAAGTGGAGGCTATGATGGTAGAGTTGCTGCCTAGACTGAGGCCCAAGCTCCTGCCACTATTGAGACTGGAAGAGACACTGACCATTGGTGCAGAGACTGTGCTGGATGTGGTGGAGAAAGTGCTGGAGGAAGAATGAAGATTTGCCTCACTCTCCATGCTTGTGTGCAAAATAGTGGATGTCGAAGTCCGCTCAGAAGATGTTGATGATGAAAGGGTATTCTGCTGAGTAGATAACATGCTGCTGTGTTGTGTGCTGGTAGTATTTGGAATCTCCTCATTGTGGCTCAAGCCACCCAAGGAGGATGAGTACTGATTGGCTGTCGTCAGTAAGGAATTTGCAGATACCGTTTCACTGAGAGGGGGGATGCTAGAAGTGGAAGGTGCAGAGCCTGTAGCATCTTCAACAGATTGCGGGTTCTGCAACTGCATGGCCTGCACAGAACTGAAGCCATTCTTTGCCTGAGTCAAGTCCTTTTGGGATGATGAAGAGATGGAGCTGGGTTACCACTGAGTCTGTGTGGATCACTGTTCATAAAGAGGGCCCTGAGCATTATTTTGGGAGGTATAGGTTGTCGACTGAATTGGGCCACTCTGATAACTGGACTCCTGGTTAGATGAAATTGTGGATGAAGATTCACTGTCCGTGCTGGTATAGAGGCTACTTGGAGCCTGGCTTGAAGAGGTGCTCGTGGTGGGAGTAGACTCATAATCAGAAAGGACAGACTCTGACCCAAACTGCAATGCCCCAAACTGCAGGCGGAGCCCTGAGATATGTGCTGAGCCAGGCATCTCAACAGCCAGAGCAGGAATCTTAGAAGTCACGGAGGCTTTTTTCTTCTGCTGTTTCAGTTTTTGCTGAGCTGGCTGAGGACTGGAGGATTGTTTGTCTGAAGACCCAGGAGACATTTGAGGAGTCGAGGTGGATTTGCTTGGCAGAGGAGAACATGGGTTGGGGCGGGGAGGTGCAGCAGTGGAGGTAGCCACTGTGGGTGGCTTCTCCTGAAGGAACACCTCCATCACAGTTGAAGACGGGGTGAAAGGCTAGTGCTTTGTAAAGGGGCTGTGCACTGTTGAATCATTTGGGTTCTTCAAATCATACTGCATCAGCGATAGGGATTGTGTGGTGGAGCCCATGTTCCAAGAGGAGGTGGTGGTTGTTCCAGATTGAGAATGTTGAGCTGCCAACTGAGCCAGGACCTGAGCAGTCTTGAAGTGCTCCAAGAACTGAGAGCCTGTGGTGCTTCCACTTTTAGCTTCACCAACATCACCAACTTCTTTCCCTAACATGCTCACCATACTGTGATGAGAAAACATGTTCCCTGAAGCAGGCTGCGATATGGCGCTCTGCTTCGAGTTACTGAAGACCAGAGGCTGGAGAAGAGAAGGAGACTGAGATGGATCCAGATTAGATGAATCATTCCCCATTGAAGGCAGTGTCTTCCCCAACAGAGCAGCAAGGTCAATTCTCTGACCAGCAGTGATTGTCACATTCTCCACAGGCAGATGCTCTGACGACACATTAGAGGCAGTGAAAATCTTGGTCTCGGAAAGATCTTCATTCCCGTCTTCAGTTTCCCACTCCTCTGTTGCAGTCCTCTATGCACTCATCCTATCATCGGGTTCAAAGTGGCCAGTGCTGTTCTATGTATTGCAGCTGTTATTGACATAGTTATCAGTATTTGCCAGCTCTGCATAATCAGCTGGATTAAAGGTTTCCATTCCTTGAGCAGAAAACATTCCTCCCCACCTACCAGAGTCACCTCTGCCTCGGCCATGACCTCTTCTGCCTCTTTCTGTGCCTCTTCGAGAAGGCGCTCCACTCTTGGTGCCTTCTAACCCATTTTCCTGACCTCAAAACTCTCGTCCATGGCTGGCACCTCTCCCCCGTCTTGGTGACCCACCACGTCGCCGACTATAGTCTCTGTCCCGGTCTCGATTTTCTTTGCCCTCCTTGTTGGATTCCGTTTGGCCACCATCCTTCTGTCCTGAGACTCCCTTCTTCTTCCCAACCATCTCCCAGGAATGCATATCTGGGTTTCCTTCCAGCAGTACATTGATGGCTCTGTTGACATCTCCATTGCAGTCATGCAAAGCAATGACACATTCATCCTGGTTCTTGCCTGTGATATCAATCAGTTGTTTCACCTTTTCCTCAAAGCCAGCATCATTATGGTCCAAAATCATCTGTGCAAGTCGAAGTTGCTCCTCAGTGGCCCAGGGCTGCTGCTTGTGCTGTGTCTGGTTTTAATTTTCAGGTTGTTCCCAGTTTCCTCGGGCTCGGTTAATGCCCACCCATGTCATCATTTACAGTATATACGAATAACAATATTTACAACGTAGAATACTCAGTCTCCTCCTCATGCCAGTTTTTAAAGAATTGTTTGAATGTAACTGCACAACATGCTGTTTTGTCCCCTAGTGTTGTCCCAAAGTCTTTTGTGACTGAAAAGCTATGGTGATCATGGACCTGTGGTGTCTAGGTAAAAGGCTGCTTTTCTCCCCTAAAGGATGAGTCAGGAAAATCAATCACACCCAAACATAAAGCAATACATCTCCAAGCACACTTCTGTCTGATTCTTCTCACGAGCATAACATAAATGAGAGATACAAGGAGTTGGTCTGCAGCCGGACTCCCTCACATTACCCCTCAGCCACTTCCTTCCTTCTGTCACAGGTGAGAGCTGACTCATCTGTAAGGGGCGTGCAAGTGGAGCACCTCGACTTTGAATGACTGTTCACACCTAACTTCCCCAGCAACATTTAATTTTAATGTGCTTCCTTGTTCGTGATGCTCCTCAGGTGTCATCTGTGTGGTTAACCCACTCCAAGGGTGGCATGCATAGTGGGTCAATATTCCCCTTTCATGTGCCTATAGCACATAGATAATCAATAACTATATTGTTTCCCACTTAGTCCAGACATCTTTAGAATTCTCAATACAATTGCATGTCAGGTGAACTTCATCAGTCAATCAGGGCTAAAACCTACTTGCTATGCCTAGGTTACTCATTTTCATTTAAAATATGTGTATTGTAAAAAAGAGTTCAGGCGACAAAATGATGGATCTCAAATTTATTTTTATGAGTATTCCTTATTAAATTAGCAATAACAACAAAAATATATGTATGTATGTGTGTATATATACATATATATTTATTAACAAGACTCATCCTTAGGACCGTCATTGACTTTTGTATATGTTTACTCAAAAATATTATGAAATGAAAATGCTATCAGATTATTAATTTTATTCAAGAGACTGTTAAACACGTTTAAAAAATAGCCACAAATACATGTGCAAGTTATGTTATTTATTAAGTCTACAGAAAAACATGGTAGAGTGTGTAGATTTATGGTAACATTCTTTCCTCTATGCTCCCCAAAGTCACCATACTTAGGTCGATTGTAATTGTTGCCACATTGTTTTGAAACCACTTCCTTTCTTATTTCACTGACTAACTCCTTCAAAACAGGAGAGCCTGGCTTCTCTTTGCATCATGTGATAACTGATTGAAATAACTGATTGAATGAATAAATGATTCTATTTTTTTAACAAGTGGTGTTATATTATTCTGCTGTCACGAGACTAACTCTATTCTTAGTGCTTCCAAAGCACGTTACTATTCTTATCTCAGTGAAATTTTGTTCAATGACTAATTTCAAATGTATTTTCACCTTAAGACAATTTCCTTCTTTTTTTTTTTTTTGGCTTGCTGAAATAGTAAATAAACTGACATAAGTGTTAGTTCTCTGAATGAGTCATTTTAATGTTACTAATTAGTTTAAATGGTGAAATTAATATTTAAAAGCTATAATCCTTAAAACTATATAAGTAACTAAATTGGCTTTGAAGGCTGTAAATGTTTTAATACTCACACAAGAATGTTAACTTGCAATCATCTTAGAAAAAGTTTAAAATCCATTTCCAACAAACTATATTATCTTTGAACCTACTGAGAAACATTTGGAACTTGAATTTTTTTAAATAAATTATATTTATAATTCTCTGTACAACCCAAATACATTACCACGATGGGAAAATTCTGAAGCCGGAGTCTTACAAAAGGTGAATTACTGTGCCTTTATTATCAATAATAATATGTGTAAAATGACTCACAATCCATTCTTAAAGCTTTGGATTCTTTGATATCATCAAAGTAGAGATTTTTAACTGCAGAAAATGCTGACATGACATTAGATATACTAGAAGCCATTCCTTAAAATTTGTTGATTAATCGTGTGGTGCTAGATGTTCCAAATCAACTTCACTCTTCTTGAATCCTCAGCTTAAACTCACAACTTGAATCTTATTTTGCATTTTGAAATTGAGCTAACACTGGTCCTTTCCACTTCCTCCTTTGGTGTCTAGAATTTGTTAAATCCTGATGGCTATGATTCAGGAATCTCAAGGATATTCCTTTTGTACATGAAGATTTGTCCAAGTCAGAGATGCTCTCTTTAAGAAAGTAACTGACCTGGCATATTTTTGTAAAGAATATATTTAAAAACATACAAAATGTCCAAGTCATTCTCCTGGATGGTGGGATTCTAGGTGATTTTAATTTTTTTTCTTTTTTCTTGACATTATTTTCCAAATTTTGTGAAACGAACCTCAGTAATTGTATAAGAAAAATTAAAGTTAGTTCATAATATCTGTAGATATAGATAAAGACGAAAATTTACAATAGTGCTAAGAGTATCTGTACTTACTCTACACCAGATGCTCAACTCAATTATTTCTGATGGAGTGGATACCATTTTTCAAAAGAAAAGTAGTATTTATACTATTACTTTTGATGTAGTAGCAGTGATGCTGTGTGTTGTCATGGTAGGGTGGGGGTTAATAAAGCAAGGAAAAAAGAAACACAAAGTATATTGAAAACCCCTGGGGTCTGAGGGGAACATGGATCTTTAAGGATGAGGCTGGATTTTAAGGCCATGGTCTAGAGACCCGAGAAGAATGTTTGTCTTTTCCCTAAAGGAAATTCTATGTTATTGAAATATTGTAGCAGATAATTGATACCACTAGATTTTCACTTTCTTTTTTTTTTTTTAACATCTTTATTGGAGTATAATTGCCTTAATGGTGTGTTAGTTTCTGCTTTATAACACAGTGAATCAGCTAGACATATACATATATCCCCATATCCCCTCACTCTTATGTCTCCCTCCTGCCCACCCTCCTTTCCCAACCCTCTGGGTGGACACAAAGCACAGAGCTGATCTCCCTGTGCTCTGCGGCTGCTTCCCACTAGCTAAATATTTTACATTTGGTAGTGTATATATGTCCATGCCACTCCCTCATTTCGCTCCAGCTTACCCTTCCCCTTCCCCATGTCCTCAAATCCATTCTCTACGTCTGCGTTTTTATTCTTGTCCTGTCCCTAGGATCTTAAAAAACATTTTTTCTAAAATTCCATATATATGTGTTAGCATACGGTATTTTTTTTTCTCTTTCTGACTTACTTCACTCTGTATGACAGTCTCTAGGTCCATCCACCTCACTATAAATAACTCAGTTTTGTTTCTTTTTATGGCAGAGTAATATTCCATTGTATATATGTGCCACATCTTCTTAATCTATTCGTCTGTCAATGTACACATAGGTTGTTTCCATGTCCTGGCTATTGTAAACAGTCCTTCAATGAACACTGTGGTACATGACTCTTTTTGAATTATGGTTTTCTCAGGGTATACGCCCAGTAATGGGATTGCTGGGTCATATGGTAGTTCTATTTCTAGTTTTTTAAGGAATCTCCATACTGTTCTTTATAGTGGCTGTATCAATTTACATTCCCACCAACAGTGCAAGATGGTTTCCTTTTCTCCACACCCTCTCCAGCATTTATTGTTTGTAGATATTTTGATGATGGCCATTCTGACTGGTGTGAGGTGATACCTCATTGTAGTTTTGATTTGCATTTCTCTAATGATTAGTGATGTTGAGCATACTTTCATGTGTTTGTTGGCAATCTGTATATCTTTTTTGGAGAAATGTCTATTTAGGTCTTCTGTCCATTTTTGGATTGGGTTGTTTGTTTTTTTGATATTGAGCTGCATGAGTTGCTTGTAAATTTTGGAGATTAATCCTTTGTCAGTTGCTTCATTTGCAGATATTTTCTCCCATTCTGAGGGTTGTCTTTTCATCTTTTTTATGTTTTCCTTTGCTGTGCAAAAGCTTTTAAGTTTTATTAGGTCTCATTTGTTTATTTTTGTTTTTATTTCCATTTCTCTAGGAGGTGGGTCAAAAAGGATCTTGCTGTGATTAATGTATTAGAATGTACTGTCTATGATTTCCTCTAAGAGTTTTATAGTGTCTGGCCTTACATTTAGGGTTTTAATCCATTTCAAGTTTATTTTTGTGTATGGCGTTAGGGAGTGTTCTAATTTCATTCTTTTACATGTTGCTGTCCAGTTTTCCCAGCACCACTTATTGAAGAGGCTGTCTTTTTCCATTGTATATTCTTACATCCTTTATCAAAAGTAAGGTGACCAATGTGTGTGGATTTATCTCTGAGATTTCTATCCTGTTCCATTGATCTATATTTCTGATTTTGTGCCAGTATCATACTGACTTGGTTACTGTAGCTTTGTAGTATAGTCTGAAGTCAGGGAGCCTGATTCCTCCAGCTCCTTTTTTCTTTCTCAAGACTGCTTTGGCTATTTGGGGTATTTTGTGTTTCCATACAATTTGTGAAATTTTTTGTTCTAGTTCTGTAAAAAATGCCATTGGTAGTTTGACAGGGATTACATTGAATCTGTGGATTGCTTTGGGTAGTATAGTCATTTTCACAATGTTGATTCTTCCACTCCAGGAACATGGTATATCTCTCCATCTGTTTGTATCATCTTTAATTTCTTTCATCTATGTCTTATAATTTTCTGCATACAGGTCTTTTGTCTCCTTAGGTAGGTTTATTCCTAGGTATTTTATCCTTTTTGTTGCAGTGGTAAATGGGAGTGTTTCCTAATTTCTCTTTCAGATTTTTCATCATTATTTATAGGAATGCAAGAGATTTCTGTGCATTAATTTTATATCCTGCTACTTTACCAAATACATTGATTAACTCTAGTAGTTTTCTGGGAGCATCTTTAGGATCCTCTATGTATAGTATCATGTCATCTGCAAACAGTGGCAGCTTTACTTCTTTTCTGATATGGATTCCTTTTATTTCTTTTTCTTCTCTGATGGCTGTGGCTAAAACTTGCAAAACTATGTTGAATAATAGTGGTGAGAGTGGACAACCTTGTCTTCTTCCTGATCTTAGAGGAAATGGTTTCAGTTTTTCACCATTGAGAATGATGTTGACTGTGGGTGTGTCCTACATGGCCTTTATTAAGTTGAGGTAAGTTCCCTCTATGCCTACTTTCTGGAGGGTTTTTATCATAACTGGGTGTTGAATTTTGTCAGAAGGTTTTTCTGCATCTATTGAGATGATCATATGGTTTTTATCCTTCAGTTTGTTAATATGGTTTATCACATTGATTGATTTGCATATATTGAAGAATCCTTGCATTCCTGGGATAAACCACACTTGATCATGGTGTAAGACCTTCTAATGTGCTGTTGGATTCTGTTTGCTAGTATTTTGTTGAGGATTTTTGCATCTATGTTCATCTGTGATACTGGCCAGTAGTTTTCTTTCTTTCTTTTTGTGTGGTTTTGGTATCAGGGCGATGGTGGCCTCGTAGAATGAGTTTGGGAGTGTTCTTCCCTCTGCTATATTTTGGAAGAGTTTGAGAAGGTTAGGTCTTAGCTCTTCTCTAAATGTTTGATAGAATTCTCCTGTGAAGCCATCTGGTCCTGAGCTTTTGTTTGTTGGAAGATTTTAAATCACAGTCTCAATTGCAGTGCTTGTGATTGGTCTGTTTATATTTTCTATTTCTTCTTGGTTTAGTCTTGGAAGGTTGTGCTTTTCTAAGAATTTGTCCATTTCTTCCAGGTTGTCCATTTTATTGGCATATAGTTGCTTGTAGTTATCTCTCATGATCCATTGTATTTCTGCAGTGTCAGTTGTTACTTCTCCTTTTTCATTTTCAATTCTATGGATTTGAGTCTTCTGCCTTTTTTTCTTGATGAGTTTGTCTAATGATTTATCAATTTTTTTATCTTCTCAATGAATCAGCTTTTAGTTTTATTGATCTTTGCTATTGTTTCCTTCATTCCTTTTTCATTTATTTCTGATCTGATCTTTATGATTTCTTTCCATCTTCTAACTTTGGGTTTTTTTGTTCTTCTTTCTCTAATTGCTTTAGGTGTAAGTTTAGGTTGTTTATTTGAGATGTTTCTTGGTTTTGGAGAAAGGATTTTATTGCTTCAAACTTCCCTCTTAGAACTGCTTTTGCTCCATCCCATAGGTTTTGGGTCATTGTGTTTTCATTGTCATTTGTTTCTAGGTATTTTTTGATTTCTTCTTTGATTTCTTCAGTGATCTCTTGGTTATTTACTAGTGTATTGTCTACTCTCCATGTGTTTGTATTTCTTACGTTTTTTTCCCTGTAATTGATATCTAGTCTCATAGTGTTGTGATTGGGAAAGATATTTGATAAGATTTCAATTTTCTTAAATTTACCAAGCCTTGATTTGTGACCCAAGGTATGCTCTATCCTGGAGACTGTTCCATAAGCACTTGAGAAGATAGTGTATTCTGTTGTTTTTGGATGGAATGTCCTGTAAATATCAATTTGGATGGAATGTCCAATAAGTATCAATTAAGTCCATCTTGTTTAATGTATCATTAAAGTTTATGTTTCCTTATTTATTTTCATTTTGGATGAACTGTCCATTGGTGAAAGTGGGGAGTTAAAATCCCCTACTATGATTTTGTTACTTTTGATTTCCCCTTTGATGGCTGTTAGCATTTGCCTTATGTATTGATGTGCTCCTATGTTGGGTGCATAAATATTTACAATTGTTATATCTTCTTCTTGGTTTGATCCCTTAATCATTATGTGGTATCCTTCTTTGTCTTTTGTAATAGTCTTTATTTTAGAATCTATTTTTTCTGATATGAGAATTGCTACTCTGGGTTTCTTTTGATTTCCATTTGCATGGAATATCTTCTTCCATGCTCTCACTTTCAGTCTTTATGTGTCTCTAGGTCTGAAGTGGGTCTCTTGTAGACAGCATATATATGGGTCTTGTTTTACTATCCATTCAGCCAGTCTATGTCTTTTGGTTGGAGCATTTAATCCATTTACATTTAAGGTAATTATTGATATGTGTGCTCCTATTACCATTTTCTTATTTTTGGGAGTTTGTTATTGTAGGTCTTTTCCTTCTCTTGTGTTTCCTGCCTAGAGAAATTCCTTTAGCATTTGTTGTAAAGCTGGTTTGGTGGTACTGTATTCACTCAGTTTTTGCCTGTCTGTAAAGGTCTTAATTTCTCTGTCGAATCTGAATGAGATTCTTGCTGGGTAGAGTAATCTTGGTTGTAGGTTTTTTCCTTTCATCACTTTAAATATGTCCTGCCACTCCCTTCTGCCTTACAGAGTTTCTGCTGAAAAATCAGCTGTTAACCTTATGGAGATTCATTTGTATGTTATTTGTTGTTTTTCCCTTGCTGCTTTTAATATTTTTTCTTTGTATTTAATTTTTGGTAGTTTGATTAATATGTGTCTTGCCTTGTTTCTCCTTGGATTTATCCTGTATGGGACTCTCTGACCTTCCTCAACTTGATTGACTATTTTATTTCCCATATTAGGAAAGTTTTCAACTATAAATCTTCAAATATTTTCTCAGTTCCTTTCTTTTTCTCTTCTTCTTCTGGGACCCCTATAATTTGAATGTTGGTGCATTTAATGTTGTCCTAGAAGTCTGAGACTGTCCTAAATTCTTTTCATTCATTTTTTTTTTTTCTCTTCTGCTCTGTGGTAGTTATTTCCACTATTTTATCTTCCAGGTTACTTATCCATTCTTATACCTCAATTATTCTGCTACTGATTCCTTCTAGAGAATTTTAAATTTCATTTATTGTGTTGTCCATTGTTGTTGGTTGGCTCTTTAATTCTTCTCCGTCTCTGTTAAACATTTCTTGTATTTTCTCCTTTCTATTTCCAAGATATCAGATCATTGTTACTATCATTACTCTGAATTTTTTTTCAGGTAGACTGCCTATTTCCTCTTCATTTATTTCATCTGATGGGTTTTTACCTTATTCCTTCATCTGCTGTGTGTTTCTCTGTTTTCTCATTTTTCTTAACTTACTGTGTTTGAGGTCTCCTTTTTGCAGGCTGCAGGTTTGTTGTTCCCATTGTTTTTGGTGTTGCCCCCCAGTGGCTAAGCCTGGTTTAGTGGGCTGTGTAGGCTTCCTGGTGGAGGGGACTGGTGCCTGTGTTCTGGTGGATGAGGCTGGATCTTGTCTTTCTGGTGGGCAGGACTACATCCTGTGGTGTGTTTGCAGTGCCTGTGACCTTATTGTGATTTTAGGCAGACTCTCTGTTAATGGGTGGGGTTGTGTTCCTGGCTTGCTAGTTGTTTGCATAGGGTGTCCAGCACTGTAGCTGGTCATTGAGTGGAGCTGGGTCTTAGTGGTGAGATGGAGACCTCTGGGAGAGCTTTTTCCATTTGATATTACTTGGAACTAGGAGCTCTCTGGTGGACCAATGTCCTGAACTCAGCTCTCCCACATCAGAGGCACAGGCCTGACACCTGGTGGGAGCATGAAGACCCTGTCAACCACACAGTTCAGAGGAAAAGGGAGAAAGAAAGAGAGAGAGAGAGAGAGAGAGAGAGAGAGAGAGAGAAGAAAGAAAGAAAAAGAAAGAAAGAAAATATAGTTTTTAAAAGAAAAAATTTAAAAATTTACTAAAAATTAAAAAGAAATTTAAAGTATTTAAAAAGAATTAAAAAGGACAGACAAAACCTTAGGACAAATGGTAAAAGCAAAGCTATATAGACAAAATCACAGAAAGAAGCATACACATCCACACTCACAAAAAGCGAAAAAGGAAAAAGAAAAAAAAATATATATATATATAAAAGGAAGAGAGCAACCAAATCAATAAACAAATCTACCAATGATAATAAATGCTAAATAGTAAACTAAGATAAACATAAAACCAGAAACAAATTAAATGCAGAAAGCAAACCCCAAGTCTACAGTTGCTCCCAAAGTCCACTGTCTCAATTTTGGGAGGATTTGTTGTCTATTCAGGTATTCCACAGATACAGGGTACATCAAGTTGATTGTGGAGGTTTAATCCGCTGCTCCTGAAGCTGCTGGGAGAAATTTCCCTTTCTCTTCTTTGTTCGCACAGCTCCCAGGGTTCAGCTTTGGATTTGGCCCAGTCTCTGCATGTAGGTCACCTGAGGGCGTCTGTTCCCGCCCAGAGAGGAGGGGGCTAAAGGAGCAGCTGATTCGGTGGCTCTGGCTCACTCAGGCCAGGGGGAGGGAGGGGTTCGGAAGTGGGACAAGCCTGTGGTAGCAGAGGTCCACATGATGTTGCAACAGCCTGAGGCGCACTGTGTGTTTTCCTGGAGAAGTTGTCCCTGGATCACAGGACCCTGGAAGTGGCGGGCTGCACAGGCTCCCAGGAGGGGAGGTGCATAGATAGTGTGACCTGTGCTTGCACACAGGCTTCTTGGTGGCTGCAGCAGCAGCCTTAGCGTCTCATGCCCGTCTCTGGTGTCCACACTGATATCCGCGGCTTGTGCCTGTCTCTGGAGCTCCTTTAGGCGGTGCTCTGAATCCCCTTTCCTCCCGCACCCCGAAACAATGGTCTGTTGCCTCTAAGGTAGTTCCAGACTTTTTCCCAGACTACCTCCTGGCAAGCTGTGGCCCACAAGCTTCAGGCTGTGTTCATGCAGTCAACCCCAGTCCTCTCCCTGGGATCTGACCTCTGAAGCTGGAGCCTCAGCTCCCAGCCCCTGCCCACCCAGGCAGGTGAGCAGATAAGCCTCTCAGGCTGGTGAGTGCTGGTCAGCACTTATCCTTTGTGCAGGAATGTCTCCACTTTGCCTTCTACACCTCTATTGCTGCACTCTCTTCCATGGCTCCGATGCTTCCCCCACCCCACAACGCCCTGTCCCCACCAGTGAAGGGGCTTCCTAGTATGTGGAAACCTTTCCTCCTTCACAGCTCCTTCCCAGAGGTGCAGGTCCTGTCCCTATTCTTTTGTCTCTGTTTTTTCTTTTGCCCTACCCAGGTACATGGGGAGTTTCTTGCCTTTGGGGAAGTCTGAGGTCTTCTGCCAGTGTTCAGTAGGTGTTCTGTAGGAGTTGTTCCACATGTAGATGTATTTCTGATGTATTTGTGGGGAGGAAGGTGATCTCCATGTCTTACTCCTCCACATCTTGAAAGTCTCCCCCTAGATTTTCACTTTCAATGTATCATTCTGGCTGCAACATGGGAAATGAACAGAAAGGATAGAAGACCTGTGGCCCAGGTGGCCTATGATGATGGCTTTCAAAGAAATAGAAATGAAGCCAGAAGTATATTGGAGATGAGATTTATAGAATCTGGTGTTGGGATGCTTATTGGAAATAAAAGAGAAAAAGATGAAAAGAAGATTACCAAGTCTCCTGCTGGTACAAGGGGCTACATGGTGGTGACATTTGCCACAATGGAACATTGGAAGGGGATCAGCATTGGGAGCAAATATTGCAAAGTATGTGTTAGCCACACTGAATGTGTGCTGCCTTTGATATTCACAAATGAAGAGGTCAAGCAGGAAGTTAAATGTAGAGATCCACAAATAAGAGAACTATCTTGGATTAGAGATCAAAATGTGTAAGTCACAGACATAGGTCTGTGCCTCTGGCATAAATGAGGGTAAAAGAAGGGGTAGACAAGGTAAGGGGTTAAGCCTTACTTGAGTCTAACTCTGTGGACACCTAAAATGGGTTTGTTTCTTTTTATTTTATAGTGGAGTATAGTTGATTAACAATGTTGTATTAGTTTCAGGTGTACAGCAAAATGATTCAGTTATACATATACATGTATCTATTCTTTTCAAATTCTTTTCCCACTTAGGTGATTACACTAGTGTTAATAAAATAATGACATGGCAGCCTGAAACCCCACAGTGGGTCCAGGAAAATACATGTGGGTTGGTATTACTAAAATACAAAGTGAGAGAAAAGGAGTGGAAATAGATGTAGGTAAGTAGATTAATGAGTTACTGTTAAAGCGAATTTGCTCTCAAACCAACTTGCATGGGAGTCTGAATGCCATCTGGCAGGAGGAGTGGAGCAGTTGAAGAATATTGGCAGAGAAGATGCATGACTATGTTTGTGTTTTAGGTGGGACACACTGACTGGAACTTAGAGGGTGAATTTAAGAGCAAACAGACAGGAATGAGGAAAACCGAGAAGTGGCTCTTGCATTTGTCTGGACAAGGTGCTGAGAGACGGGATAATTGAAATACGAAGAAAGCAGACTGAAAAATATTTAAGGCACAGCATGCTCATTTGTCAGAAATGGAGAGTGAAAAGGAAGAGTCTGTGGCATGACTTGCAGGCTTCTAGTTTTGAAGATGAAACAGATTACAGTGCCATTTATGGAGGGTGGCACATTTGGGGAGGAGTTTCCATGTTGGACATGTTGAATGACTATGGGATAATCAAAAGACATGATTAGGCAACATTTAATACATGAGTGAGAAAACTTAGGACGTGATTTGAGCAGGAAATAAATACTTATGGGTCATCAGCTTATAAGCAGTTGTCAAAAGTAGGAGAGTTGATGAAATTGCATAATTAGTCTCAACAAAGCAGTGGTGCCAAGAAAGTTTACGAGGGAACATGGATTTTAAGCGTTAGGCTGAGAAAGAGATGGCCAAGATAAAAAACAAAACAAAACCAAGATCAGAGTTGTTGAGGAGAACCATGAGAAATCAACACTTTCAGGAGCATGAGGTCAAGAATGTCAGACGCAGAAGAGGAGCTTTGGATCTGAAAGTGTGGTGCATAAGACACTAACATCTTTTTTGGATGTTTCTAAGTCCCTTTATGATGATGTTATTGTATGAAATCAATAATAGGGAGTTCTAGTATGCTATAGTGGTGTAAACCCACTATACCTCATCCCTCCTGCTTGTTACAACTAATAAAGAAAAATCTATAAAAATAAATAAATTTAAACAAAAAACCTGAAACACCTACTACCTGGGTATTCCAAATAGTAAATAAGAACAGGTAAATTGTAGAAGGAAGTCAACATTTGGAAGAGCAAATGACAAGAGAGTGAGTTTTCCATTTTCTTTTCTTTTGGGGCTTTATCCCAAGAGCAGGCACAAGTCACAGAGTGCCTTAGCAGCCAGGTGGCTAAAACCTCAATAGAAACTCCAGTTTCTGCACAGAGGAACCAGGAAGTGAACCCCTGTGGATGGAGAGAGTGTAGAGAATAATTATGACATGTTCAATTGCTCTCTCATTAAAAAGAACACTTCTGAGATTTAGGTGACTGATTCTAATCCCTGGTTTGCTAATTTAGATCTGTTTGATTCAAACTATTTGAGCATTTATGTTATCTTGTGGATAAAAATGGCTATCACAACACTTTCATGTTTCTCAAAACTGTGATGAATATCAACTATAGCAGTTTATTCAAGTGCTTTAATAGATCATAAATTTTTACTTAAATATGAATTATTGGTACTACTCAAATTTACATTTCTGTTGGTTTATCAACTCTGACACTTTTACAACATGAGTCTATATTCCAGATATCATTTGAACAGTGTCCAAGTTCAAATAATTATCATGACTTGGCTTATCTCCGTACCTTAAATGCAATTGTTATTTGATCAGCTGACATCATACTGTAAATATAGTTTTTTCCTTGATTCTATCTTTTATATGCAATTATAGATGTAGTATCCCAGTCTCAGCTGTCAGATGTTTTATTTAAAGCCCAGTGTCTTAGGAACAAGGAAAGCCCATTTATTGATGATGGAAATTTGCCTCCGTGGACTGTGACATCTTCATACTTTCCTTTTTCCACATAATTGTAGTTCTGAGAGGTGTGTGAACCAACCTAATCACTTGGAACTCATATCATTTAGATGGTTAGTACCTTCTGTTATTATGACTTTTGAGTAATGGTTTCTGAATCAGTGCCACTGGAATAAGAGCTTGATTTTTTCTCTTTATAGTACTATTCAGAATAATCACTGTTTTTGATATAATCATTGGGAACCAGATGCCCAGGTATAATTGAATAAATCTCTATGAGTTTCCTTTCAGATCAATTGTATTCTGGATATTTCATAAAGCAATAACTCCAACTGTAACCACAAATTGATGGTTCTCTTCCCCTCTCTCCTTCTCCTCCCCCTCCTCCTCCCCCTCCTCCTCCTCCCCTCCTTCTTCTTCTTCTTCTTTCTCTCTCTCTCTCATCTCCCCCTTAAAAGGAAAACCGCTTTCAATTTATTTTTTATTTTATTTTATTTGCAGTACGCGAGCCCCTCACTGTTGTGGCCTCTCCCGTTGCGGAGCACAGGCTCCAGATGTGCAGGCTCAGCGGCCATGGCTCACGGGCACAGCCGCTCCGCGGCATGTGGGATCCTCCCAGACCGGGGCACGAACCCATGTCCCCTGCATCGGCAGACGGACTCTCAACCACTGCACCACCAGGGAAGCCCTCAATTTTTTTAAACAAAGGACCAAATATTAAAGAATATTTATTCTCCATAATTAAATCTAAACACATCAAAGCATTTTCAAGTTTATGCAGATGCAAAATTAGTGAGATTTAAAGGAAATAATTTGCATTAACAAAATAATTTAAGTCCCATATGTACCAGCAAGCTATATAATTTATTTAATCTGTTTTACCTACCATTTCCTACAAATAAATAACCTTTTCATTCAAATGATCAATTCTGGAGGAGGAAAGTTTTTCAATCTTCATGTGTTACTCTATTTCTTTTCAAAAATCAGTAAACTTTTACACAACACACATGTTGACAATATTTTCTAAAAGTTAAAAAAATGTAAATACATCTTGAGACAAAAAATTATATGCATAGGTGATTTACTTTGTTATAAAGCAGAAACTAACACAGCATTGTAAAGCAATTATACTCCAATAAAGATGTTAAAAAAAAGTAAATGCTACTTTAAACTAGAAAATTAACTTGGATTAAAAAATTTTGATTATCTGAGACATTTTGAAGCCCTATGGGAAATAAGCATAGATAATTTAATACATTCCTCATGCATACCTCACAGAAACAATCATTATAAGCCAGAAATAAAAGAGATATAGAAATTGAAAACTTAACTATACATATTTAAATTTGAATTTAGGGTAACCTCAGATCAATATCTATTTATTACTTATGTTTCATTCTCTCTTATTTCAACTATTATCTTTTTCAGATTAAGCAACTGCTGAGATATCTATATATCTACTAAAATCTAATGTAAATTAGTTGACACATCAATTCCTTTCCATTTAACTTAACAAAGATTATAAAATAATAATAACACCAACAAAAATGGTAGCTACCATTTTAGAAAGTATGCTTGACATGATTCCAAGCAATTCAACTACTATACTCAAACACACACACACACACAATTTCAGCAACTGCAATGAACCTGATGTTACTATCTTTATGCTACAGGTAACTAAGTCGAGTTTGGAAAAGTAATTAAATTGCGGGATTTTATATAACTATTGTAGCAGTGGTGGGATTTGAACACTGGCCTGATTACTCTTTTAAATAAAATGTTTCTATTTTGTATTAGGAGCTAAGAAGATAGACATGATGAACAACCAGGTTCTGTGCTCAAGCCATTCACAATCAAAATTGAGCCGGTAGGGGGCTTCCCTGGTGGCGCAGTGGTTGAGAGTCCGCCTGCCGATGCAGGGGACACAGGTTCGTGCACCGGTCTGGGAAGATCCCACATGCCACGGAGCGGCTGGCCCCGTGAGCCGTGGCCGCTGAGCCTGTGCATCCAGAGCCTGTGCTCCGCAACGGGAGAGGCCACATAAGTGAGAGGCCCGTGTACTGCAAAAAAAAAAAAAAAAAAAAAAAAAAAAATTGAGCAGGTAGGTTGTGAACTCATAAGCCAATAAAATCAGTAGAATAGACATAGATAAATGCAGCATGGAAATAGTTACATGATAAGGTACAGAGCTACAAGGGAGAAATAAGTACACTGGGATGGGAAACCTTAGCTCTGCAGGCACTTTGGAGAATTCTCACCCACAGCTCTGCCTTCTGCCACTTGGCTACTGTTCCAAGACCTTGGTTTGCCCATTTCCAACTTTTCTGACCGTCCACCTCTGAAAAATGCAGCATTTTTATTGGAAAAAAGACGTTAGTACTGTGAAAGACTTACTGCTCCTCATCCACCCACTCACTGATCATCAACTAGGATTTGACCCCTGCACTCCATGCTCTGCAGGGGCTATCTCCACTCTCTGCAGAGATTTTTTGTTATATTAGACAACCAGTCCAAATAAAACTATTCTACAGGTCAAAGTGTGAAGAGAGCCGCTTTCTCTTATTGGGATGTGGAGTCTTCCTCATAACATCACCGCTTGACCATCATCATTTGCAGATTTTGGAAAATACATTATAAATTATTTTAAAGGTTTTGTTTTATGCACAGCAAAACCAGTTGTATTTTCCTTTTCCATATCAATTTTCTTCTGTTTGTACGTGAATGTAGAGAGTAAGAATGTGGACTGGATTCTAAGTGTTGGGTAATCTGGTTTGCTGAAGTTTGGTGGAGACATTGTCATTTATCTATAGTCAAGTCAGAGTGAGCAAGAGTGGGGCTGCTAATAGTGCCAGAGAGCAGGACAGATGTGAGGTCATCAGAGCAGAAAAGAGGGGTTTACAAGTGTGCGAGGGAGTCCTTGGAACACACGTAGCTGGTTGGTTATTTTGTTTTGTTTGGCGTTTTTTTTTTTTTTTGTAAGCTAACTTTATCACCATATGAAACAATTAAAAAAAAATGTCTCTTACAGAATAAAACTACCATAAAGTGGTTTGATTTCATGTAGCAATTTTGCTCAAATCATATTTCTAAAAATGTAACATCTACTTTCCCCTTTCATCATCATAAATTTCTTGATAATAATTCAAGTGTGAACATCAATCTATTTTTTAGTGTTATTTAGTGTTTATATTCTAGGCATCATTATTTAAAATTATAGTTTCAACCAAAAATATGGATAGGTGGTTGAAATTAGGAAATTTAGTGATAGATTTGAAATAAATGCAAACACACACAAAAGTCATAAGGGATATTCAGAAAAAGTCATGGAGTGTTGCAACAGCCAATGAATTTTTCCAGAGGCCAACCAGGTGCATAATAAAAAGATGGAAATAAATACTTATCTAACCACAATGAGTAGTAGGCGGTGGGAAAAATCAGCAGTAAATTTATAAAGTCAAGGACATACTGAAATGGATATTTGAAATATTGGTCTCATTGTTGTGAAGTTCAACTGCACATAAAACTTGATATCTTAAAGGAGCAACCTGAAATGAAACAAACATTTTTTGAAACTATCCGTCTTGCAATAATACTAATTTATAAATTTATTTTTAATATTAAGCCATTTAAGATATCTTGCTAAGTAAATAAAGTGAAGAGAGAAATAGTGTATGGTATACATGCTAAGATATCTTTTAAAGAAAATAAGGAGGAATAAATATAGTAATGCAGCTTATGTATCTATCTATTTATCTACTACATCTATCCCTTCTATGTATGGAAAGAGAGAGACAGAGGGAGACATCTATATATTCATATATGTATAGATTACCTTTTAAACAAAATCCAAGCTGGTAACAGTAGTTGCTTTAGAGACATAACTGGAATAGAAGTCGTGGTGGGATCGAGACTTCCTTTGCATCTATTCTTTTATAGTGTTTGAACATTTTAGCAAGCAGGCTAGTTTCCATTTCAAAATAATGACAAGAAGTAAAACCATATAAATAAACAACTAAAAAACACAATTTTAAAGAACAATCACCAGAAGTAGTTTTGCACCTACAGAAAAGACATCCCTATTTAAAACAAGATATTGACAAATACAAGTAACCAGCAATCAATAATTTTCTTAAGTGCCCTTTTCAGTCACTGGCAGAATCACCTTGGGAGGAAAAACTAGCATAATAAAAGGTGCTTGGATTACTTCTTGAGCCATGGAAAGAGTCAAATCTGTTTTGGATTGAACAAAAAATTGAATTTTTGTAATAGCAAACTAAACACAGGTGCTTTTACTGCCTTAATGAAAGATGCTAGCGAAAGAAGCACCAAGATACAGGCAAGGGACCTGTGTGAAATACTAGTAGATTGGCTGAATTTAACCCAGTGTTTTGTTGGCTCTTGCTTGATGATTTTATCATGATGATGTCTGAGAAAAATTGAACTTGCAAAATGCTTGCTTGTTGACAACAATTTAAATAAGTAATCAAAATTAATATTAAATCAAGTTCTTTAATACATTATCTTTCAGAAATCAGAATATTCCTTAGAATAATTTTTAAAATATAGCATTTGTTCAATAAATATTTGCCAAATTGACTTTTTATCAAACACAGAAAAATACATAGAAAATGAATTCAAGTAAATGTGTCTTCTGAACGTTCAGACTATACCACTTGCTGATAATACCACACTTCAACATGTTCACCTCTTGATTTTTTTTTTCAGAGAGTCAAAAGGAATGGTTAAAACAGTACTTTTTTTTTTATATTTAATGAGCTTTTTGGAATTACGTGAGCAGCAAACTTGAGATCCCGCTTTGTGACGGCTTGGCAAGAGAAAGTGCTGGTAAGAGTTTTAAACTCAGCAAAAGGGGGTAAGGGCTGTATGAGGTGAGAAACTCCATACATTTTAAGGATGAAGAGTGGCTCGGAATTGATGAACTCGGCAGATATTTTTTGGGGGGGGGGGAGGGGTACTGAATTTCCATCAACACTGCAAGGCACTATAATATATTTTTATTTCTTCTTTTCTTAAATCTACACTTATCAAGATCATTCCAATGAGAATACAACTTTAGTTTCAGATCTAGAATGCTCTTTGTGGTGCTGTATGTAATTTGTTTAAAATCACACATTAAAAGACAGCATAATTAGTAATCTGAGTTAGCTGAGAAAAATACTTGGACAGGGATTTCCTTGCACCAATAGGAATGCTAACTGACTCCGAGGCCATTTTTCATATACATGTGACTCTACTCTCAAGAGAAGGGCATTTTTAATGAAATTTTCAGCAGTAGCCTAAAAACATTGCTTTACCCCATCCTTTGGTACATGCCATTCTGAACACTTCTCTTCAGTGATTACTATGATACATTCATAGACCAGTGAAAAAGATGATATTATTTGTATCCATAATTTACGTGCATCAAAATTCTTGAAATACAAGCATAGCTTGTTTTATTGAGCTTCACAGATATAATGTTTTTTACAAATTGAGGGTTTGTGGCAACCCTGCATCAATGCCATTTTCCAACAGCCTTTGCTCACTTCTTGTCTCTATGTCACATTCTGGTGATTCTGACAATATTTCAAATGTTTCATTATTTTTTATGATGATTTTTGATCAGTGATCTTGGATGATACTATTGTAATTGTTTTGGGGAAACATGAACCACGCTCCTATAAGACAGCAAACTTAATCAATAAAATGTTGTGTGTGTTCTGACTGCTCCACTGACTGGCTGCTCCATCACTCTCTCTCCCTCTCCTCAGGCCTCCCTATTCCCTGAGACACATCAATGTTGAATTTAGGCCGATTAATAACTCTACAGTGGCTTCTCAGTGTTCAAGTGGAAGAAAAAGGCAACCAATGCAGCAAAATTCACTGTTGTCTTATTTTAAGAAACTGCCACAGCCACCCCAGCCTTCAGCAACCCCCAGCCCGATCCGTCAGCAGCCACCAACATGGAGGAAAGACCCTCTACCAGCAAAAAGTTTATGACTTGCTGGGACTTCCCTGGTGGCGCAGTGGTTAAGAATCCGCCTGCCAGTGCAGGGGACACGGTTTCAAGCCTTGGTCCAGGAGGAACCCACATGCTGCAGAGCAACTAAACCCATGAGCCACAACCACTGAGCTTGTGCTGTAGAGCCCACGAGCCACAACGACTGAGCCCACGTGCCACAACTACTGAAGTCCGCGCTCCTAGAGCCCGTGCTCTTCAACAAGAGAAGCCACCACAATGAAAAGCCGGCACACTGCAACAAAGAGTAGCTCCCGCTCGCCGCAACTAGAAAAAGCCCACGTGCAGCAACGAAGACCCAATGCAGCCAAAAATAAATAAATAAATTGATTTAAAAAAAGTTTATGACTTGCTGAAGGGTCAGGTGACAGTTTGAATTTTTTAGCAATGAAGTATTTTTTAATTAAGGTATGTACATTATTTTTCAGACATAATGCTATTGCACACTTAATACACTACAGTATGGTGTAAACATAACTTTTATATGCACTGGGAAACCAAAAAACTCATGTGACTTGCTTTATTGTGATATTCACTTTACTGTGGTGGTCCAGAATGGAACCTGCACTATTTCTGAGGTCTGCCTGAACTTTGATACCAAAATAGATAATAGGGATTTCCAAGAGGCAGCATATGTTCTGTGATGAAGCCTCAGTGGGTGTTCCACCACGTGCTAGGCAGTGTGCTAGGTGTTTCATGTATGGCATTCCATTGAAACAGCAGAACAACACCTACTATGTAGCATGTGCTCTTTTCCTCCCAATTATATAAGCCAGAGCATCCCTATTAGTAATGCTATTTTATTACCAATTGTCTTAGTAGCTTACCTAAGATGGTAAATGATCAAGCTGAATTTGAACCCCAGAAGTTTGACTACCTGTTCTAACCACTAAAACCCTGTAACACTGTAAACCCCTGAGTCGGTAGGAAAAACTCTTGTTTTGATGATAAGTAATTTGAGACAATAAAGGGTCCTTGGGAGCACTCCCAATCACTTCTGGTTTGGTGCTGCCTGATTGGAATCAACTTCTGCTCAAATAAACTCTTAAGAAAACTTTAATATGCCTCAGTTTACCTCTTAACCTTTCTAGCATCAGAGGACGGAATGGAAGGAGCCCCCCAACAGCCTCCAGGAGCAACCAGCACCCAGGTGTCGGTACCAGCTGAGCCTCTTAGATGGATGCTTTCTCAGTGCCTCAGGAGGTGGGGGAAAGTCTCTCTCAGATCCTTGATTCTAGCTTTGCAGCTTTTGCATATGAGCTTTCAGACTTTATTTGAGCATCTCTTTCTCCAGACTGGGTCCAGAAACTGGCCAGAGTCAGACTACATCCAGGGTCTGACTGGGTCTGACTTAGAAACCAGACTGGGGCCCTTGTAAGGTCTCAGGTGAATAAAATTGTGTTTTAAGGCTGAACAAGTAGGTTAAACTTACCAAAGACAATCTTGAATTTCAGTGGCCACAGTGGAGAAATTTTAACCATCTTAAATCAGCTTATCCATTTACAAAGTGTCCTAGAGAAAAGGGGGTCTCAGCCAGACAGTCACTACCAATGCTGGAGGGGAAACTATTTTTTCTCCTCTAAGATCTCTGTTGACCAAGATGAGACCTGCTGGGACACCCCACTCTGGAGCCTATGGACAGCATCCCGGGAAAATTTGCAGAAGCTGACGAAGAGTGAGAATTCTTACCCTGTCAGATTTCCCAGATCTCTATCTGTGGTGCCTGGTGGAGAGAGGAAGGTAAAATTTCACATTGTCCCTTCTTTTCCAATTCAGATGGGCAGGGAAAAGCATTAGTTATTGATACTTTTGTTCCCAGGGACAGCCATTGCCTCTTGCATCTTCCCATACATAGAAAAGCACTAAATTTCTTAACTTGAGATGTCTTGTTTTCTTTATTTAACAATAATCTTTTGACGTTCCCAATTACCTGCTCTTTGTTGCAAAAACTTCTGTATATCCTGGCTCCTCCCCTCACCTCCTCGGAGCAGTTTCTCAGAGTTATCTGAAACGATCTCTCCCGGGCTGCAGTCCTCATTTTGCCCCAAATAAAACTTACCTTGCAACTCTCATGTTGTTAGTATTTTTTTTAAGTCAATACCAGCTCTCAAGGGAATTGCCTGAATCTTTGTTTCTTTTGATTATCTTTGAGAGTGGCTCTGGATCTTGGGAGGGTAGTATCTTCTGCACCCTCTTTGAGGACCCCTCTTGTATCTAAGGGGTTGTTCAATACTGCCAGGAATATTTACTGTTTGTCCTGGTTGAAATCTGACAAGATATCGAAACCGAGCAGGACCCTGTGGAGCTCCTCGGCACAACAGCCTTTCTATGTCCCCCATTTCTTGATTACAGTAAATAGGCTTCATTCAGCTTCCATGACCTTCCCTGAGGTCCAAGAAGCAGGTTCAAACATTGCTAATTAGGAAAAGGAGGGAATGCAGAGAAAAGGGAGGAAGAGTTAAGAGAAACAATAGTGCAGCCTTGGGGCCGGGTCCTGGTTCCCCCTCAAGGGATACACATAACAATAACTTTGAGCTGCTTTGCAGATACTGAAACCCCCACCAGGTGGGAGAAGTTAACTTATGCTGCTCACAAGCATGTAGACCCCAGACTGGTTGGAACCAGAAGGTTGTTGATGCTGACTCCCACTTACCTCACCAATGTCCACGAGCTGATCATGCCTTCCTCTTTGAACCATTACTATAAAACTCCTCACTCGACCCTCCAGTTTGGGACACACAGTTTTGAGGGCATTAGTCCACTGTGGTCCCATTTGCCTGGCAAAGCAATAAAGCTATTCTTTTCTATTTCACCTAAAACTCGATCTCCAAGATTTAATTCAATGTCAGAACACAGAGGCTAGATTCAGCTTCAATATTTGAAAGATCTTTTTTTTTTTTTTCAAAGTAGCTTAATGGTCAAATTGGAAGCTGATGTTCAGAGCCTGAT
Source organism: Grampus griseus (assembly GCF_964374135.1). Lineage (NCBI taxonomy): Eukaryota > Metazoa > Chordata > Mammalia > Artiodactyla > Delphinidae > Grampus > Grampus griseus. The sequence continues at coordinate 41,690,442 of NC_139004.1, read as the reverse complement.
AGGAACTTTTTTTTAGGCCTTCTATCTTAAGCTAAAATGCAACTTTGTACCCAGAGGGAGAGAAAAACGTTCTGAAACCATTGTGGATGGGTTTACTAAAACATTCTGAAGAAACACAGTTCTAAATCTAGAACATAGGAATCTTTTGCTGTACATCTTAGTTGAAGATCTTCTCCCTGACATAAAGCAGCAAATTGAGGATTATGTAGTTTGATGGCTGTGTCAGAGTCTTGCTATCATTCAGGTTGCCATCCAATTCCCTGAGGAATTAAAAACAAGTGTACTTGTCTTACAAATCATTACAAGAACAGAAATGGAGCTCTAGAAAAAATTTAAAGCACACCTATCGTTTTTACCAATCCTCAAACCTTCCCTATTTACCTTGAAAGATGTGCAGATATTGTAAAAGGTCTGGATTTAGGAAACAAAAGCCCTTCCTGGAGAAACTCACATTCCTTCTCTGTGACTTTGAGAAGTAAATGTTCTACTTAGTCTTCTCTAGGAACCCAGAGACATCTCTAGAAATGTAAACTTCAAAGTGGTAATTCTCATAAGACAAAACCTGAATGAGCATAAAAAGATGTTTTAGAAAGTTTATGGAAAAGGAATCTTGGAAAAGAAATTTTATGAGTGGTCAAGCTTACTATAAATTGGAATGAATTTATTTAAGTTTTTGAATACTGAGCTTTTTAATATCAAAATTACATGGTACAAAATTAGAATTTGGTTTTCTTCCTGTTGATAAAACAAAGTTTTATTGGACTATTGGTCTTCTCTTGATGAGAGACTGTGAAAGGCTTTATTTCTTTACCTCTTGGGTAATCTACCTGAAAAACAAAGGTTTTGTGTCTTACCAACATACAGGTTTCTGATAATTTTAAGATCATAAAACTAAATTAGATAAGAATATTCAGAACTAATGGAAAAACTGGATTCAAGCAGAATAAGAATTAATAATATAGTATTGAATAAACTAATGAGAAAGATTATCTTTTTTTTTTACCTTTTCTTTGAAACATTGCTGGTAGCTTAATGTTTCATTTTTTCCAGATGTTTTTGAAATTTTTTTTTTTGCTTATGTTATCTATGATTTACAGTAAGTTTGTAAAGTATACATCTGTAAACAGAATTAAAACATTTACTTTTTCTATGTACCTGATCCCTCCAGAATTCAAAACCTTATTTAGTATTCTTATTTTCATGGCAATATAGTTATTTGCATAAGTTCAGTAAGAATCTGTTCTACTTGTAACAGGATACAATTGGAAACATTCATTATATTATCAAGGCTTTGACTGGAATGTCATATTTGAGAATATGCATAAAATCAGATATGCCCAGACAGTTTTAAGGAACTAAGGTAGACTTTATGGAGCCATTAACAGTTCCTTGGAAAAACAGGCCTGGTTTCTTGCTTATAGGGTTCCCAGCAGCCTTAACTGATGAGTAAGGAAGGTCACTTCTTAACAGGCCCAGGAACCTCAAGGTATCTTGGGGATCTCAAAAAGAGAGAAATTCACCAAAATCTGTAATTGTTTCAGGCGAAGTCTGATGGTGAGTTATTGGCTTGTCTTCTTAGCCTGGAGAGACTTTTAAAAGTCCAACCTAAGATTCCTTATGAAAAGTTCCAGCAAAACAGTTTTTTAAAAGAACAATCACTATTCTTGCTGCACTTAGGTAAACAGTCAGGCCAAGTTTAATGAGACTAGACTTATTTTACAAACAAAAGTCTTACTGAGTTCATATTTGATAGAAAGGAGGGTGATTATAAAGAAAAAAAACTATGTTTCAGTATAAAATTATAACACAACCATGTGGATATCATATTCTTGTCTGTGCATCATCTTTGAGTTTTGTTATTTATCTGTAAACTAAATTAGACCCTGAATTCTTCTAGTTCTGTTACTGAAAGCTCAGCTTCTCTGTACACCAGTGCCAAATCCAATCTCAAGGACACGAGTTTTGGGTGAAGTAGGAAAGGATAGCTTTATTACTTTGCCAGGCAAAGGGGAATGCAGCAGGCTCCTGACTTGAAAAATTGTGTCCCAACCCCAGAGGATTTGATGAGAAGTTTTACAGCAATGGTTCAAGGGTGGGGTCTCTGACAATATTAGTGTGTGTGTGCAGGGCTTGCACTCCCTTAATCTCTTCTCAGGTGGTTGGTCTCCTAATCCTGATGAGTTTCTCTGAGTTTCCCTTCAGTCTTGCCTCAGGTGGTTTCTTGGCTGCTCTTCCCTTGATTAGCAACTGTTCTTTGAATCTTCCCTTTGGAACTCAGGGCAGGTCATGGAGGCTGGAGTCTTGGTTACAAGAAACGGGACAAAAAAAGCCTCCAGGCCCGGGAGCCCCACAGGGCCCCACTTAACTTCAGTTTCTTCAAATATCTGGCTATAACTCTCCAGACAAATGTTTCCAATTTTCTGCCACCCTTCTGATTTGGAATCACTAAGAAAAAGATTGGCCTTGAAGCTCCTTGGAAGGGACCATACCAGGTCCTACTCACTCCCCAGATGGCAGCCAAACTTCAGGGACTTGACTCTTGGGTCCACACCTTCCAGTTAAAAAGGGTTCCTCCAGGTTCTTGGAACTGCATCCCAACTGTAGATCTAAAATTTAAATTGACTATGGAAGTTTCTCTTCAGAAGCAGAGAGCACCTTGAGGTGGAGAGCTCTGCCAAGGTCACACATCAAGATCTTCATCTCCATAAAGAAAACTTTACTCCGTTTGCCTTTTTGCTACTTGCTATTTCTCTTTGTAAATGTGCAGGAAGGTAATCTTCCTTAACTCTGGCAACTATTGCTGAATCTAGTGCTAAAGCCATTGCTGTACAACAAAAGTCCCTAGGCTTTTTTTCTAAGGTGATTTTAGAAAATAGAATTGCTTTAGATTCCCTGTTGGTTCAAAAAGGAAGTGTCTGTGCCATAGAAAATATCTTTTGGTGTACCCCGATCAACACTTCTGGTACTGCAGCAAATAGAGGAAATTAACAAAAAATCCACTTGGCTAAAACAGTTTGATCTCCCTCCAGGTACATTCTTTGACTTATTTGATACCAACTGGTTTGGTTCCTAGGGGCTCTGGCTATGGAATATACTTCAGTCTCTTGGCATTATCCTCCTATTAACTATCATTGCAGTCTCTCTCATGCACATGTCCTCTCAAAGGTCTTAAATTCATGTTCACAGCCATCATCAGTATATCAAATGGTCTCACTGCACTAGGAGAGATAGAAACAAGATGGACAATGAGATGAGATGAACAACAAAAACAATTCTCCAGGTCTGACATCGTAGCCCACTAGCTTCACAATGAGACAAGCACAACTTAGCTATGATGACTGAGAGTGCTGTTAATACTCAATTTGGGGTCAATGTCTCATGAGTGAGAGGATGACCAAAATGGGGAATTGTTAGCCTAATTAAACAAGGAGGCCATTAGACTGAGGTGGTTCTAATACTGTGGCAGCCTATGTAAGCAAACCAAAACCTCAGCCTGTAAATGCCTCGAGGTTATGAAATCAAAATGTTAATGATGACCGATCGATCACAAACAGCCAACTGGGCTTTACATTATAGCCAATCAATTACTTTCTTACTTTAGCCTTTTCTCTATAAAAATCTCTCCCTGAGCTCCTGAGAGAGGAGTATTCCTAACCACTTCCAGTTCAGTACTGCCCAATTCCTACTGATTTTTGCTCAAATAAACTCTTAAAATTAAAAAAAATATATATATTATGTAATGGATTACAAAATACTACAAGTTTTGTTATGAGCCTTGAAATTTTAAAGATATTTTGAAGGATATGCATTCTTTCTTCTCTTCAGTCTAGCATCTTGATAAAAAGATTGAGAAGCACTGCTACTGGCAGAATTATTGCTATTGTTTATCTTCCTCTCTGACCCATCCCAAGTTTGGGGGAGAGTATCAAAATATGGATAATTTTTCCCATCCCATGAAAACATGTGTCTCAGTGAGCCTACCATGTGAATCCAGAATTTGGGCTGCATTTAAAAGGTATAAAGTATTCAAGAGCATTTTATAAGAACATAGAGTAAAACCATTATGCCTAAATATGGACTTAAAATGAAAAGAAATACAGCCTCAAATGCAAGACTTTCAGATTTATCATTGATACAGAAAAGTAAGAAGCCATTTCTTTTAATACACAAACCACATGGCCTTTTCATCCTCCTTTCTGTGAAATAAATGTTTGCTTAATAAAGATAGATTGTGGGGGTTTTTCCTGAGAACATGCTATAATTTATTTCTACTTAAATATGAACAACATAGCATTTCTTATACACCTTGGGATTTGCATTTTAGGGCAATTGAAGAGAATGCATGCACTAAATGTATATGGCAGATCAACCCAAAGCATATATAACAAAGCTCTTACTGAACTTGTATGAAAAATATGGAAAAAAGAGATATCTCAGTGCCTTAGGTTGTATAATATATTCCACTTGAGCTTGTGCACAAAGGCTTGGAAAACCACTCAAAAGTGCAATATATTTTAAGACTTCAAAGGACAAGAAAAAAGCATGTAAATGGTTTTGTTTTCCTTTGTTCTTGCTCTCCTGAGGTGTGAAATAGAACTCACTGAGTCCCATCAGGAGCCATGCCTGAAAACCATAATACTAATTGGAGCACCATAGAATCCTAAAGAAAAGGTTGTATTCTCTATGCCAGACATTATTAACTGTTTCCCAAAGCTTACATGAAGCCTATGGAAATATCTTATTTGGACCACACAGTGTTGACTTTTTTAAAAATGGAATTATTTACCAACATTTAAAATGAGGACATTTAAAATTTTTTAGATTCTCTTGGCAAAGTAAGTTATCTGGGAACGTTGATCCGCCAGTGGCTAGAGCTGAATAACAACTGCCCTTCTTAGCTTCCCATCGTGCATTCCACTCCTGCTCCCCAGCCTACTTTAGTTCTTCCTACTTCTTGCTCATTTTCTGCAAGGCTTTGAGTTTACAACCCTTGCCTTTACCCAAGTTCTACCCTCGAATTTTCACAGGTATGTTCCTGGCACACCTATTTCTACAGTTTAAGCTCAAAGAATTTTGTCATCCCAAAGCAGATGATAGAGACAAAGCAGAAATAGAGACACAGACTTAAGAGAACAAATGTATAGACACCAAGGGGGGACGGTGGGTGTGGGATGAATTGGGAGATTGGGATTGACATATATACACTATTATGTACAAAATAGGTAACTAATGAGAACCTACTGTATAGCACAGGGAACTCTACTCAGTGCTCTGTGGTGACCTAAATGAGAAGGAAATCCAAAAAAGAGGGGATACATGTATACGTATAGCTGATTCACTTTGCTGTATAGCAGAAGCTAACACAACATTGTAAAGCAACTATATTCCAATAAAAATTAATTTTAAAAAAATTGCCTACCCTAAGCACCCTGAAAGCTCAGAGTTACAAATCAAGTTCTATACTAGACATATGAAATTTACATTTTTTGCACACACACACAAAAAGACTTGACCATCCATTTACTTTAACCCTCTGAGTTTAGGTCACGTGTTTAAATCTTCTTCCAATACTTTAAGGAGCATGATGATTCTATAAAATTCTCAGGTGTTACTGGGTTAAACCACTTTTGTCGCCAACCTGACTAGTATACTTAGATGTCTTTTTGGTTAGGCACCTGGGTTTCAGATCTCAGAATGTTAAGAAAGTCAGCTCACATCTCTAAGCCACATTGTATTCTTTATAAAGCAACCAGACTAGGGCTGTTAAAATGTAAAACGGTCATGTCCTTCCTTTGCCCAGAACCCTCCTACGGCTCCCCACTTCCTTCAGAATCAAATCCTCAGGGCCTTTGCTCCTGCGGTCCTGTCTGGAATGCTGATTCCTGACAGCCACAGGGCTGGTTTCTCACCTCCTCAAGTCTTTATTCAAAAGACATCTCCTCAGAGAAGCTGCCTCTACCTATTCCATGAAGTTTAACCCCCTGGACATTTCATAATCCCTTTCCTACTTTATGTATTCCCCTTGTTAGCAGTTATCTCTATCTAATGTGAAATATATTTTATGTATTTATTGCTTAAGTTCCATCATAGCAGAGAGTTTTATGTGTTTGCTTATAACTATTTGTCTATCTATATTGTCTGTTGTTAATTATTGCCATTGATATTAAGAAACTAGATCCCAAATAAGTGGATAAAAGGAAGAAGGCAGTTCATAACCACCAGGTGGCAGCGCAGGTAGAGGGTGGGAGAGGAGCCCAGGAGAAAGGACTTCAACAGTAGGAACAGAACCGAATTCCTGAAAAAGGAAGTTCCCAATCTCTGGGCCCTGCACTTGGGTTGAGGAGAGATGGGTGGGTGCACTGCCCTTGTAGGGGAGAAAGGAGGAATGCCAAGAGGGTCCATGGGTCCAGGCAGGAGAGGTCATTGAGTGGCCTTTTCACATTTTTAAAGCAAAGTCTTGGAGAAGAAATTCAGAAATTGAAAGAATACTGCAGAATTGGAAGCTGCTTGAATACCAAAGACTAAACGTGGTTTCAGGATGGTTCCACTCAGAAACCCAAGGGCTGACAGATAAAGGGGAGAGGGAAAAAAAAGAACAACAATGGGGCACTGGTGTAGAAAATCCTAAATAACCTCAAGTTATGGGGGAAATAAAATAGACTCCAAAAAGGAGCCAAACTGAAGGGAAACAAATGTGAAATCAGTTGGTGGCCACCTGGAAGCATTTAAATATTGACCCAGGACTCCTGTTTCTGCCTCTTTGGGTACTGAGGACTCCGCCACCACCCGTCTTGTGTTTTGGGTGGATCCTGACACTCTTGCCTGAGGACAGTCTGATTTCTCCTCACCTCCTTCATCCCAGAAGGCTTTTCTTCTTTCCCACAGGAAAGACTCCATGGCTTGGCCTTAGACTGTTTCCTTTACTTTTCTGTACTTCCTCTTCCCTCCTTCCTATTTCAGGTCACTGCTTCCAATTCTTTAGCTTTCTCTCTCCTTAGTTTCCTTAGCTATCTTTGCAAAGTCTCTGAATAATGGAATCACCTGCATGGAGCCCAGGAGAAGGTCCCTAACACTGCCCTAGAAGCTGGAAATTTTTGTGCCTATTATGATGAGTTTCTGTTATCAGTACTACTATCTGTCTGAACATCAGCAGCAATTACACTTGTAAAATGTGAAAGACCCCATGTTTATGTTTTCACATCCACACCACCGGGATTCTAGTGGAGGCATACACCCCAGATTCATTTTCACCCCTAGAGAATCCCACACTGCTTTCATTCCTTCCTTCTGGCATGGTATGCAATGAACCACCCGATCTTTATAGCAAAGCACTTTTTTTCTACATACAAACCACCTTTCACTGAGAATTTTGATCCTTGTTCCATGGAACATTATGTTCTCAGTTGCATTTCTAAATTAGGGAATTGGACTGTTAAACCCTCCTCTATTACCACGTTCAATGTCACCTTTCAGACTGCTTTTCAGCATGGAAGGTTTCTGCCACCTGTCCTCTTGCCTGCTGCCAAGTCTAGACTATGAGGTGTTGCTTTCTGCCTGACTCTCTTCCTTGTCTGACCATTGAGATTGTTCATGGGCTGACCTGCAGCATTTGGCCAAAAGCCATGACAACTACCTCCTCAAATGTGGTTTGAATCGAATGTTACAAGTACAAATGTAACTAAAGAGCCAGTGAGTAAGTTAATGTGCTTGTCAAATTAAATGACTATGTATTTGTCTTTGATGAATGGCTTTGACCTTGAGTATAATCACTGCCCAAACTACCTTTAGGAACAGAGTAAACGAAACCGCCTACACACACACATACACACACACACACACACACACACACACACACACACACACACACACAAATCCATAGAGGTACTGAAGGGGTTGATTTCTTTTTTCAGGTTGAGGTCTTAGAGGCCCTTTCCACATTATTTGTCTCAGGACCCTCTATTTACTTTTTGACACAACTTGTATTGGTTCTTTGTAAAGCTCTAGCTCTCTGTGATTTAAAATTTTCACCCCACTCAAATTTAGTCTCTCTATCTCTATTTCTCTTATGACAACACAGTTTCCATGACTGTCACTCAACAGCAGTTCATTAAATGGAGCCTCAGTGTTTGTATATAACATCATTTCCATCTACTCTTTTTTGGATTTTTCCACCCTAGTTATGCCTACAGCCGGTTTGTTGTCATTCCTCTTCCCCATAAGAGCAGCACTGTGAATCCAAGGTCCAGTGAGCCCACCTTAGATGCCAGTGAACAGATTGACAGCTCCAGGACCTCATTATCTGACACTTTGTCCAGTCATCTGATGCTAAGTATAGCAGGCCAGAGCGCTGGTAAAACACATTTGGGAACTTAATACAATGTCCTATATCCATATGGTAGACTGAGAGGAAGCACTGCTTAGTGATTCTAAAATAGAAAATGCTCAGAAAGAAATGTATTTTTGGAAAACTTTTCTAAATTACAAATATATTTTGACTCAAATACTTAACTCTTCTACATGACCAGTGAATGACAACTCCTTTGGAGCCAGGGACTGAAAGGGAATATGGAAGGATTTGAAGACAAATCCCACAAATAAAAATTTGGGATTGACATATACACACTACAATAGTGTGTATTTAAAATAGATAACCAACAAGGAACTACTGTATAGCGCAGGAAACTCTGCTCAGTATTCTCTGTAACCTAAATAGGAAAAGGATTTGAAAAAGAATAGATACATGTATATGTATAAATGAATCACTTTGCTGTACACCTGCAACTAACACTACATTGTTAATCAACTATAATCTGATATAAAATAAAATTTTTTTTAGATGTGCTAGAAAACTAATGGATTTCCTCAAGTCCCTTAATTTATTTATTTTTATTTATTTATTTTTTTGCGGTACATGAGCCTCTCACTGTTGTAGCCTCTCCTGTTGCGGAGCACAGGCTCCGGACGCTCAGATCCAGCGGCCACGGCCCACGGGCCCAGCTGCTTCACGGCACGTGGGATCCTCCTGGACCGGGGCATGAACCCACGTCCCCTGCATCGGCAGGCGGACTCCCAACCACTGCGCCCAGGGAAGCCCCCTAAAGTCATTTTAAATGTCCACAATGTGATGAAGCAGACACACCTTAAGAAATATGAAAAACATGGTTCTGCTTATCTGATTTCCTAGAAATTTCAAATATTTACAATAAAAATATTCAGAGCAGCTAGGAAGTTCAAAGTGATAGCACTCTGCTAGTAGTAGCTGCTGTGTGCACAAAAGGAAGCTTTATCTGCACATGAGAAAATCATCAGCAAAGAATCAGACTCATACTCCATGTTTCTCTGTTGGCTTCAGAAAAATGTGAACAATAAGTGTGAAGAAAGGAGTTATTTGCTTTTCTATGCAAAGAGATAAATAGAGGGAAGGACTCATTTCAGAGAGATATAAAATAAAACCGTGTCTTAAAAACACAGCAACTAGGAAAACATCCTGCTGGTGATTAGTGGAATCAGCTAAGGAAGAAAGCTGAAGAGGAAGATATTCATGTCCTGCACAGCAACTTGAGAGAGACTATTCCAGAAGAGAGCCGTATGGAAAAAGGGAGTCATCCCAAATTTGGACCAAAAGGGGTCGAAATGGATGAAACTTTGTTAAGGCTGAGAGGAGTTTGGATAATGACATAAAATAGGTTTCTATTTCTCTTGGGGTGAAGAATCTAAATACTTAATTCTATACCTGATGTATAGTATTCCTCAATAAATATTTGTGGAACAAAGGAAAGAGGGAAGACATAGAGTGGTACCAAGAAAGTATCTCCTCAAGGATACACAAATCTTCGGTGAAATTCCTGGCATTTTAAGTAAGTCTGGGCCCCACTCCCCTGCATTTCTCAGGCAGAGAAGTATGGAATAGAAAATAAATATAAATGTAAGCTGTTTTGCTAGTTGTTTCATAACCCCACAAATGGAACATAGAATGCCTGGTACAAAATGACACAATAAAGGCTCAACAATGGAGGTGTTCAGTTAGCTGAAGCTTTCAGTCTCTGGTGTTTGGACCGGAGGCTGCAGTTCTTGTTTTTGGATGGACCCCTGGGTGTGTGGCACATCCCTGCTTTTAACCAGACCTAAACAGAAGAATGATCTCTTGGTCCAGGTGGAAGTAGACGAAGCATTTAGTTTTATGTGTCACATAACTACTGAAGCTCCTCCCCAGGATGCAGGGCCAAAGGGGGTTGTACTTCTTGTCCAACTCTTCTTAATAAGGGAGAGAGGGAGGGGGAAGAAAGGGAGGAAGGAGAAGGGTTTAATAAATAAAGTAGGATGAGATTAGGGAATGAAGACCAAGAGACCAGCCAGGTTGGGGCTGAGCTTCTCTCATGAATTTGTGCTATGCTTTAAAGATTCAATTTGACCCAGACCCTCTGAGGATACCTTAGAAGGCTTGGAGGAAACTCAGTTGTGCAGGGACACCCCAGGTTATGTGGGGAACCCCTAGGAGAATTCTGGAGTGCATCAGGCCAAAAGCTGGTCCAGCGACCGTCCTGCCTCCCCAGCTCATGATGGCCTTGTTACCTGTCCCCTTTTCCCTAATCTAAGCCTACAGAAAATAGTTAGCTTTATTTAGAAGATTAATTTTTTACTTTTGGACATGTTTCCAGCTGGAAAATAAGATAAATTGTAGTAATTATCCATTTCAATAGTGAAACAATGTCCTAGTGACTAATTGAAAATTATTTTATAATGTTAGTGAACAATCCAAAAATCAGATGCTAAATTCCTTATACCTTGTTCTCTAAGATATATTTTTGTTAACATTTAGTAACGAATTTGAGTTGCTGATGTCCAGTCCTGTTACTGCCCTTTTCTGTGGCTATTTTATTTTATTTTATTTTTTAACATCTTTATTGGAGTATAATTGCTTTACAATGATGTGTTAGTTTCTGCTTTATAACAAAGTGAATCAGTTATACGTATACATATGTTCCCATATCTCTTCCCTCTTGCGTCTCCCTCCCTCACACCCTCCCTATCCCACCCCTCTAGGTGGTCACAAAGCACCGAGCTGATCTCCCTATGCTATGCGGCTGCTTCCCACTAGCTATCTATTTTACGTTTGGCAGTGTATATATGTCCACGCCTCTCTCTCACTTTGTCACAGCTTACCCTTCCCCCTCCCTATATCCTCAAGTCCATTCTCTAGTAGGTCTGTGTCTTTATTCCCATCTTACCCCTAGGTTCTTCATGACCTTTTTTCTTTCTTTCTTAGAGTCCATATATATGTGTTAGCATACGGTATTTGTTTTTCTCTTTCTGACGTACTTCACTCTGTGTGACAGACTCCAAGTCCATCAACCTTACTACAAATAACTCAATTTCTTGTCTTTTCATGGCTGCATAATATTCCATTGTATATATGTGCTGTGGCTATTTTATATTTATCTCTATCCTCATATTTCTTTGGGGGGATTAAATGAAATATATGAAAATAATTTATAAATCATAATATAATCTAAAAATAAAATTTATTGTTATGATTGTTATTATTATTATTAGAATGTTTTATGAACTATAAGCCACACAAGAAATGTGTCTTCATTTTATAGCACTCTCTATATTAGGTAGCCTGATACTTTGAATATAATTTCAATCATGAATTTCTGTTCTTGTTGAACAGATGATTCTCAGTTATTATCATTGGTATTTAAATTTCTATTATAGTAACTACTCTGTCCATAATAAGTGCTTAAAACCAGAGGTAGAACTGTACACTTTTATCAGTTCTCTCCTTCCCTGTGCCTCACGGGAGGATCACATCTGTCTGGGGATCAGTGAAGAGCAGAGAGGAAATCACACAGTGACCAGCCCAGCACAAGAACAAAGAAGCCAAGTGTGGATGTAGCAGTTGAAATCAAGATTTTTAAATTGCACTTACTTTAAAAATTTTCAAAGATATAAAGATGAATGCAGGGACTTCCCTGGTGGTCCAGTGGGTAAGACTCTGCACTCTCAATGCAGGGAGCCTGGGTTTGATCCCTGGTCAGGGAACTAGATCCCACATGCATGCCACAACTAAGAGTTCACTTGCCATAACTAAAGATCCTGTGTGCTGCAACGAAGACCCTGCATGCCACAACTAAGACCCAATGCAGCCAAATAAATAAATATTTTTAAAAAAGAAAAGTGCTAAACTTGATAATGTGCTTAAAAAAAAAAAAAAGGGACTTCCCTGACGGTCCAGTGGTTAAGACTTCACCTTCCAATGAAGGGGGTGTGGGTTCGATCCCTAGTCAGGGAGCTAAGATTCCACATGCCTAAGGGCCAAAAAAACAAAACATAAAACAGAAGCAATATTGTAACAAACTCAACGGTCCCGATCAAAAACATCTTAAAAAAAAACAGATTGCAATCTAATTTGGCTTCATGTTTAGCCTCATTACATTAGTGATTACGACTTAAAAAATAAGATTCATGAATCTGAATGTGAGAATAGCAAGATCTTTGCACACAATATAAGATTTATTGAGCTCCTATTGTGTAAAAAGACTTGTTCTAAGTGCTCTACATATGTTAACTGGCTCAATCTATAAGATTGTCATAAGAAGGAATACCATTTCCATCACCAGTTTAAAGGTGAAAAATAAAAGACAATAAAAGACAGTTTAGCTAATGTCACATAGCTAGTAGATGACCATCTTGGGCTTCAAACTCCCACTCATACAGTTTGGCTCCACAGTTCACACTCTTAGCCATTCACCTATATTACTTTTTTTTTTTTTTTAAGGGAACTGACTTTTAAAGGAAAACAGTCATCCAGTTGACCAAGGGTCCTGCATATACTCCCCAAACTTCCATTGGAAACTTCAGAGGAGAAAGAAGAGACATTGCACTGTGTATACATTGTCCATTGTATCCTGAAATACATGCTGCCATTTGATCATTCTCTCAAATGACATTTCCACAAGTGTTTCTGAAATAAAACAAATGCATCTACATGCATAGCTGAGTCACTCATGTTAGAAATGATTAGTAAAACCTGGTGATTTTCATCACCTGAAAGAAAGAAGCATTACAAGTAGAACCATGGACAACTGAAAAGAATATTATATATATATATATATATATATATATATATATATATATACACACTCATCCTTTGTTCATACTCTCTAATTTATATATACTATGCTATACTATAATATATATAATTATACATATACATATATATATGTATATATATATATATACTCATCCTTTGTTCATACTCTCTAATTTATATATACTATGCTATACTATAATATATATAATTATACATATACATATATATATGTATGTGTATATATATATATATATATATATATATATATATTAGAGAGTATGAACAAAGACAAAGGATGTGAAAGCTGACAGTCACCTCTAAGAGGAAAATAATGTCACAGAATACCACACACTGTGGTGTAATTTACTATTTTAAGTAAAAATGTAAAAGGATGAATCATTTTATCTAGTGCCAGATTTCCTAGAGAGAAAATAGAATATAACTGAAAAGTGACTCCCTATAGTTCAGAAAGCCACAAAGCCACTGTGTGAGAAAACTTATTAATGCATTTGAACTCAGACACCAAGAATAGACTTGACACTGAGTCACTTCAGGCTGGAATGGAAAAAGACAGCAGAAAGAAGGAATTCTGAAGACCTGTGACATTTGCTGCCACTTTTCTTGCTTTGGTTTGCAAGACATTACATGACATTTCAAAGAGCTACTTTCTGCATAGTTTTGGCAATAATATTGTTTCCAAAGTGGCAGGGGCGGGGTGGGGGGAGTTTGGCTTGTTTAGAGTTGTGTGGGTAGAGGAAGATTTGATTACCCTTTCAGTACTTACAGTGATCTAGGGGGCCAGCGCCATTGAGTTGACACGGTCCCTGGAGACCCAAATCTTCCTTTAGCCCATGATTCTCAACCCTTGTCATACACTAGAAAAAAGTCAGGAGATTTGAAAAATTTCAATGCCCAGGCTGCACCCAAGAACAATTAAATCAAAATTTGTTAGGGTGGGACCTATGAATCAGTGTTTGTTTAAGGTTGTCAAGGTTGAAACCTCTTTCTGTGTAGTTGTTTCTCAAAGTTTAACTTCCGTCAGAACAACCTGGAGGGTTTGTTAAAACACCGACTGCTGGGCCCTGAAGCCCAGATTTTCTGACTCAGATCTGGGTTGGGTCCCAAGGGTTTGTGTTTCTAAGAAGTGCCATGGAGCTGCTGCTGCTGATTGGGTGACCTCCAAGATAAGAATTTGACTTCTGATATCAGGGAAACAGAGGTACTACAAGAAGTTGTTACATTGAAATTGATATGGATTTGCTCCGGCCTAATTTGTTACCAAAGTGCTTAGGGAGCCCTGCAGAGCTTGGGACTCTGTACAGAGTATGCTCGAATTATGGCTAAACTGTTAACACCTTTCATTATCCACCTTGAGGTGTGACTGGCTATCCTGTTATGAGGCTGATCTTCCAAACTCATTGTCAACCCAGTGACATCTGCACCATGTTGGTAGTCCTACTGGAAATCACAGCCAACACAGCTCTGCAATGCTTTACCTTTCCATGACCTTGGAAAAGCCTTGGAGAGTAATGACCTTGGAGAGTAATGACAAAGTATGAAGTTGTAACCTTAGAGCTTTAGAGAAGGTTGGTATAAAAAGCCTTTCCTCTGCTTCAGGCTTTTACTACCCCTAACCCCCCAACAAACAACCCTCAGCAAAGAGCTATAGGTGCCTTCCAAAAATGGATCAAGAGAAAAGCTATTTAATCTGTTCCTTCAAATTCTCTGTTTTCCGGCTCTTTTGTAAAAATATCATTTTGTTTTTTATTTTGTAGCCAAGATTAAAATGAAGGAGAGGAAGAATGCACTATAGCTTGATCACATCTGTCTTTATGAAAATTTGAATAATTATTTCTGCAATCAGTATCAAGTTTTTTTTCCCCTTTTCTTGACTTCTCCCCCAAATTATTTCTGGTATTTGAGATATGCACCAGGCTTTCAAAAGTAAACACCTATTTCTCTGCCATTTTTAAATCTCTTGCATCTTCAACTGCTCTATATTATGGCTCAAGTTTCATAGAAAATGAATTAAGAATAAATTTAAAATAAAAATAAAAAATAAAATTTCAGGGCTTCCCTGGTGGCGCAGTGGTTGAGAGTCCGCCTGCCGATGCAGGGGACACGGGTTTGTGCCCCGGTCTGGGAAGATCCCACATGCCGCGGAGCGGCTGGGCCCGTGAGCCATGGCCGCTGAGCCTGCGCGTCCGGAGTCTGTGCTCCGCAACGAGAGAGGCCACAGTAGTGAGAGGCCCGCGTACCGCAAAAATAAAAAAAAGTAATTTCAATAAAATATCCATTTAAAAAAAAATTATTTATTTATTTTTGGCTGCGTTGTGTCTTCTTTGCTTCGTGCCGCTTTCTCTAGTTGCAGCGAGTGGGGGCTACTCTTTGTTGCAGTGCGCTGGCTTCTCATTGTGGCGACTTCTCTTGTTGTGGCACACCGGCTGTAGGTGTGCGGGCTTCAGTAGTTGTGGCTCACAGGCTCTAGAGCACAGGTTCAGTAGTTGTGGCACATGGGCTTAGTTGATCCGGGGCATGTGGGATCTTCCCAGACCAGGGCTCAAACCTGTGTCCCCTGCATTGTCAGGTGGATTTTTAACCACTGTGCCACCAGGGAAATTCATCCATTTTTAAAAAGAAAGACATCAACTACATTCTCCATGGTTTTAGACATATGAGAAGAATCATACAAAGTCTGGATAAATAGCGTTCATGGTGTTCTCAGATTTCTATGGAGATAATCTCCCTTGGAAATGGGTAAAAGTTAAATTTGAATACACAACTAAAAAGAGCAGCAACAGTTATTTTTGTTCCGCCTATTCCACATCTTTCTTAGATGAAGATGTTTCCTTTTTATTTTCTTTCAAAGATGGAGAGAAACGAGTGAATTAATAATTCATTATTGTCAGACTTTGATAGAAGTAAAATGCCTGAACAAAGAAGCTGAAATGCAGTTTTCTTGACTAAGTAAACCTTTTTCTCTATAGTGTTTGACTTAGGTACTTTGTTAACTCAAGTGAAATCTAAAGTAAGTCGATAAGGAATATTATTTCTCATCATAATACAACAGCATGGACCTAAGCTTTTAATAATGTTTAAACTAATTAGGAACACACTTGAAATCCAAGAAGAAATTTTTAGTAATGACTCTGTTTATAGAGACAATATGACTTTGTCTGGGGTGCTGTGCTGGATGAATGATGTAAATAAACTCTAAAGTTGTTAGCATGTTTCTTTTTTACCAGTGAAAAAAAACTAAGTAGCATTCTAAAGCTTTGCTTATTTTTTTTAATAGAGAGAGTTTCTGTTCAGCATTCATTTCCTTTTTGACTAATTGGATGTATCCTTATTTCTCAGTTGTATATTGAATTATATTCTTTATGTTTGAAGAGGTTTTGAATGTAAGCAAATAACAATTGAGAACCAAGGCACTGGGAATAGTAAATAGTGCTTTCATTTATTTGGAAAGATTCCAAAAGAACAAGGAACTGGAGAGACAAGCAAATTATGGGAATCTTCAGAGGAAGATTTTGCAACTCCTAATGTAATTTTATTTCCCATATCTAATTAGTCACTAAGTCCTTTGAATTCTATCTCCAAAAATGGTTCGATCCATTACTTACCTCTACCTTCATTTCCTCCATGTAATCATTTTTTTCTTTAGAATATTTCTGGAACCTTCTAACCAGTCTCCTTTCCTGCACTCATTCTATTCATTCACCGCACAGAAAGCAGAGTACCCTTTCTGAAATACTATTTTCCTTTGCATAAAGTCCTTAGCTGGCTTTTCATTGCACTTAGCAAGAAATCCTACAAGGACTATTAAGATCTTTCTCCCTGTCTCTATAATTTTATTTCAAACCACCTGTGCTCTTACTAAGCTCGAGCCACCTCGTCCTGTCCTTTTCTCAGTCCCTAATCCTGTTTTCTAACTCGGGACGTTTGCTAGGATCCCTCTTTCTCCCACTCTTTTCTTGGAGGGCTTCCTCTTTTCATTGAAGTTTCAATGTAATTATCACCTCAGATTTTTCTTGACCATGCTGTCTTTAAAGTATTCTCCTTTGTATTTTTATAAACCACTATCGTATTTTCTTTATAGTCATTCTCTCATGAAATTGTTTCATAGTAGCAATTGTATTTTTATTATTTGAACTTAGAAATCACATTAGTAATATCATGTCAGTGATAGAGCTTACCACAAGTTCTGATTGTATGTTTATTTGTTCACTTGTTACTGTCTCTTCCATTAGATTATAAGCTCCATGAGGCAGGTAGCCATACCTGTTTGGTTTGCCTGTTTATCTCTGGGGCAGGGCTTAAAACAGTCATGTATAAAAACATGTCAAGTGAAAGGATAAACTTGAAGATAGATTAATAACATCTGATAATAATAATAAATTAATAACACAACCTTGTCCCTCCCTTAAATATCAATAAGTTCTCAGTTTGTATCCATCTCTTGAGTTAACTATAATCTCTAAGAAAAAGAGTTAAAAGTAAACCAAAGAACTGCTCCTTTTTATCAGTCACAACTTGTATTAACCAAAACTTCACTCTTTAGATTGGTAGTCAGATGCCCTAAATAATTAACTGTTATAACATAATGTACAGTTAAGTCAACTGGGTTATAGAAAACTTCCATATTCCAGTAGATAATGTTTGCATCCTTTTGAAAAGCTATACCTCTAAAATAATGCCTGTATGTCTTGCTATAAAACAGTATACGAATCGGTTTCACTAGTAATTTAATTTATGCAAACAATTCTTCAGTTGAAAATTATTTCATGTACTGTCTTATGTTCTGAGTAAATCCATTATGGTATCAAATGAAAATGCAAATAACTCGGAAAAAGTTGTTAGTGCTTTACAGTATGTAAAATTTTAGAGGCAGGTCCTTAGATTATATCACTGATGGAGTTGCTGTCCTACACATATATCTATAAAAGCATATCAGACCAAAAAAAAAAAAAAAGCATATCATGGAGATAAAGCATTTGGAGAGATTTCTGAGCCAGACAGCAAGGAACTTCTCAAGGTACCTTAAGAGATCACTCCATTATAATGTGTGCTTTAGATTTGCAGACTTGGAAACTGGATTCAATCCTTTATTTATTCAAAATAGATATAGTAAGAGGATCTGATGTGCCTTCTTCTGTGCATATATACATTCAAAAAAGATGAATTTGTTTCAATTCCTCACTCCCATTCTCACTTACACCTATTACAACCAAACTTTCACCTCCTCCTCAATTGTATCTCAATGACATGACCAGTGATCACCACGTTGCTAAACAAAATGGTCAGTTCTCAACCCTCAATAGACTGGACTCATCAGGAGTATTTAAAATAACTGATTATTCCTTTTTATAGGAAATAATTACTTGTTTGGGTTTCCAGGCTATCATACTCTCTTAATTTCCTGACTGGTCACGCTTTCAGTCTCTTTTGCTGAGACTCTTTTGTTCCTCTTATCTTATCCCCCACCTTTAAAGGTGGGATTTTCTAGGGCTTGTTTTTTGGATCTCTTCTACTTTTTATCTGCAGTCATGTTTTTGGTGATCTCACACAGTTTAATATCTTTAAAAACCATCTGCATGACACTGGCTGCCAAGATTATATCTCTCCTGTCCATTTCTTGCAAGAATTAAATCTCTACTTGGATGTTTAATAGACATCTCAAAACTTAACATCTGTATTAATTTGCTAGGGCTGTGATAACAAACAACAGAAATTTATTTTCTCACAATTCTAGAAGCTAGAGGTCTGAAATCAAGATGTTAGAAGAATTGGTTTCTCCTGAGGTTCTTCTCCTTGGTTTGTAGACAGCCATGTTCTCCTTGTGTCTTCACATGGTCGTCCCTCTGTGTGTGTGTCTGTGTCTTAATTTCCTCTTCTTATAAGGACACCAGTCATATTGGATTAGGGCCCACCTTAATATTCTTATTTCAATCGGTTACTTTTTTAAAGGCCCTATCTCCAATTATAGTCACCCCCTGAGGTACTGAGAGTTACAGCTGTAATATAAGAATTTTGAGGGGACACAATTTAGCCCATCACAACGTCCAAAACTCAATTACTCAGATTTCTCCACCAGCCTGTACTATGTATGGCAGCCTTTACCAATTAGGAAGTGCTAATTTCACCCTTCTAGTTGCTGTGGAATCAACCCTGACTCTTCTTTCTCTTTTATTTCCATATCCAGTCCATTAGTCAATCCCCTTGTCTTCACCTACAAAGTATATCCAGAATCCAATCTTTTCTTACTATCTCTACTGCTATCATGTGCCCGAGCTAACGTCTTTTGCCTTGATGATTTTGACAGCTTCTTAACTGGCCAGCTTGCTCCCTAGACTGTCCTCCTCCTCTTGTCTCTTGCCAACACAGCACCTAGGAAATCAGGTAACATCACTTCTCTTCTCAAATTCTCCCAGTGTCTCACTTGTCACTGAGAGTAACATCAAATCCTTAAAATGGACAATAAGGCGCTCCACAATGTGGCCTCTTGCCTCTGTCACATTATGTCCCACTACACTCTTTTCACTCACTTAGCTTCAGCCTCACTGAGCTACTTGTCATTTAAAAATTCCAGGTGCTTTCCTGCCTGGGCTACAAGAAGTCTCCATACAAAAACCAACAACAAAACCTACTGATCATACGAAGCTGGATTCATTAAACTTGGTGAAGGTGAGAGTGTGCTGCTTTGGCAGAATCTCGGGAGTGTCTCAACAAGGGAGACTCAAGGGATTTGAAGCCTGGATTAGTCATAAATTTGTTTTAGGGCAAAAGCCGGAGATTGGTGAGAATTTGTAAACTAGGCAAGTTTCTCAGCCAGTCAGTGGTCTTTGGAACCCATGAATCCTGTTAAATCAGTTTGTCTGTGATTTTATCTTGGAGTATACAAGTCTGAACTAGTTGATGTTCAAACGATCAGAACTTAGGTTTGTGCTGTATGCCAGTTTCATAATGTTCTTCCGTTTCCCAAGTCAGTATGAGTTTGCAAATTGTGGTTTCTTGTTCATTCCTGAGTCTTTGTGTAAACTTTTTCTTCCTCTGTAACCATCTTCTTCCAGATATTTTCATGGCTCAGTCCCTCATCTACAGGATTTCCTCAAATGTCAGCATCTCAGTGCAGATTAACCCAATCACCCTATTTAAAAATCCAACTCTCCCCACCACCTCTGCTCCCAATTCCTTTTATTCTGCTTCATTGTTCCAATAGCACTTACCACCTTCTAAACTTTAACAATTTTATTTGATTATTCTGTTCATTGTCTGTCTACCTGCATTATGATGTAAGCTCAGTGAAGGACTAGGAACGGTTTTTACCTCTGTTCATTTATATCTCAATTAAATGCTGCCTGATACATAGAAGTGCTTAATAAATATGTGTTGAATGAATTATTGAATGAATAAATGAATGAATGAGACCTACTCAGTATTTTTTAAATGACTTGTAACAGAATTCCTTTAAGATGATTCAGGCCAGAGGAACGGATTCAAACTTTCCAAACTCATGAGAGTTGTTGTTAAACTAGGAGGCTGATGTATTAAATACAATAAGAAATGAACACACATTGGGATACCTAGTGTGTACTTAGTACTAAACTATTAACTTCATATATGTTACCTGATATGAAACTCCAGAAAAGACAAATCTAATATTAAGTGACAGAAAGAAGGTCAATTGTTGCCTGAGGCTGGGTCTGGCAGTGGGGACTGACTGGAAAGGTCACAGTGGAACCTTTTAGGATGATGGGAATGTTCTACATCCTGATTGTGGTCCTAATTACAGGGGTGCATATATTACTCAAGACTCATCAAATTCTATACTTAAAATCAGGGCACTATATTGAGTGAAAACTATACCTCTATAAAATTGATTTAAAAACAAAACAAACTAACCAAAAAAATCAAATCTCTAACACTTATGTCTACTAAGTGCTACTACTTTGCCTTGCTCATGTAAGACCTACACACTGTATATCTTAGGTGAATTTCTCAGGGTACCTGCTCTCTCACAGTCTTAGAAATAAAGCCAACAGTTGAAAAATTGAATTCTTGTTACCTTGCCTCTCTACAGAAAACCGCAAAACTCTGTTTTTCAGCAAGGCAGGGTATATAAAAGTCAATTCATGTACAGCTATCTCAAGTTCTCCTTTTGTACTGACCTTATAATGAGTCTAACTTGATCAGGCACAGTGATCATTTCTTAAGTCTCTGTGGCAATGCACTAAATAACCATCTCCATCCAACAGATAACTGGTTTTTACTTTAGAGAATGTTCCATTCTCTGAAAGTGATATTTTTCTGATCTGGAGCCAAGTTTCCCAAACAACTTGGTGTTTCCACCTATGTAGTAATTCTAGAAAGCAAAAAATAAAGGTAAGGCTTCCCTGGTGGCGCAGTGGTTGATAGTCCTCCTGCCAATGCAGGGGACATGGGTTTGTGCCCCGGTCCGGGAAGATCCCACATGCCGTGGAGCAGCTGGGCCCGTGAGCCATGGCCACTGAGCTTGCGTGTCCGGAGCCTGTGCTCCGCAACGGGAGAGGCCAAAACAGTGAGAGGCCCGCGTACCGCAAAAAATAAAGTAAAAAAATAATAAATAAATAAATAAATAAATAAAGGTAGTGCTGAAAATGCATGAAGTCTATGTTGTGGTTGTAGATCCAAGCAGTCATCCTTGGTTCCCATGCTGTCAAATGATCTAGATTAACCAGCATCTGATTGTGCCATTCCTTAATCTAAACTGTGGCCCTATCTTCTTCCCAATATCTAACAACTCTACCCCTGTTGAAGCTGCCTTTATAAAATCCACTTTGGTAGGAACCATTTGTGGTCACTTTACTGTATCTGGTTCAGTAATGGCTGCTGGGGCTGCCAATTTCTTACTCTCATCCGTCCTTCACCCTCCAGACTGCGGAACTCTGTGGCATCATTCACTGTGTCAATGGTTATAGGATGACTGCCTCAAAGGACTTCACTGTTACTAATTCTAATTACCTAGTTCTGTCATTCTCTTGTGTCTCTAGCATGACTCCTAAGTGATGAGAAAGGGCTGGATGTGATGGAACCAAGAATAACAGTATTACAAACATTTGAAATCATCTGCTTCTACAGAGCTTAGCCTGGAACCAGCTATTGGTTAACTCTGTCTTACACTACACGGATATACGTTAAAATGAAGACTGAGAATTAACTCTTGGATTTGGCAAAATGGAGATCATTAATACACTTTGAAAGAGGCATTTTAATGGAAAGTTAAGGAGAAAAGCCTGATTCCAGTGGGATAAAGGGAGAGTGAGAGACTCCATTCAAACGTGGGACTACCCTCATGTGTGTTTTTCTCTCACTCCTCAAAGCTCACAGCCGTGGCAAATGACAAAAAAGAAACAATACTGTTAACTCTTAAGGACAAAGAAATGTAAGGAGGGACACAGAGGAGAAGAGAATTCAACAAATATTTGAAAGAGAGAAAGTGGAAAGGCTGGGTGTAGCTGATTTACTAGAACTGGTGGCACCCACTCATCTCCTCCATTATCCTTAGGAAAGTGCTTGCTGTAAGTATTTTTTTTTAAATTGCTAATGTTCATTAAACCATATACCACCAAACCATTCCACACTGGGGAACCAGCCCACATAAAATCAATGGTATATTGCATCATTATATATTATATATGATGATAAAAATTTGAAACCAACCTGAATATCTATCAATAGAAAATAGTCCAAAACTATGTTGCATACATCCTCAAGAAAATTAGGATGATTTCTGAAAAGCAAAATGGACCTATATTTACTGTCATGATGAGATATCCAAGGTAGTTTTTTTAATAAAAAAATAAAGCAACTTGCAGATAAGATGACATTTTAAGAAAAAAATCAAAGCATAAGTAAGCCCTATATATGGGTATTTATGTGTCTATAAATTTGCATGAACATAGCAATATTTTCAGATGGACACACAAAGAAATGGAAAAATAAATTAATTTGGGTGGGGTGGAATAGAAACAATTGCTAATTTACACCTTATAAATGTCCACGTTAGTTTACTACAGAAAGTTTGCACTGATTTTTTTTTTTTTAATTAAAAAGAGCTAAGCTAGAGAGATTAATGGAAAGGGGGAGAGAGAGGGAGAAAGAGAGAGATTCAACTATGACTTAATGGCAAAGCCAGGATTAGAATGTGGGCCCCTGTGCATTGTTCTTTGCATGTACCTCCCCAGGTCTTCTTCCAATAGACAGGGAAACAAATCAAATCAAACACAGGAGGCCAGGTCAAGATAGAGCTCAGTCATTCAGCCTTCTGTATTAAATGAAAGAGAAATGAACAGTTCATGTAACGATGTGTGAAGTGATCATACCTAAAATGAGGGATGCCAGTGGAGTATCAGAAATAACAGAAAAAAATAGGTATCAAATGAAAATTAAGAAGATTGGAGAAAATGCAGGCACTAGTTACATGCTTCAAAGTTTTCATTTCGAAGCATACGCAGAACAAAAAGGCAAACATAAAAAGCCAGTTAAAAAAAAAAAGCCAGTTATGAGGGCAAGAAGAGTAGAGGAAGGCCAAGATGGTCATATGAGGAAGGCCTGATAAGGAAGCAGAGGCTGGAGGAACTTCAGAGAGAGAAAATGATGGCAACAGCTAGAAAGAAATTTTGGACTAAAGCAGGACTCAGTAAATGAAGAAAATGAGAAAGAAGCATGAAAGGGGATTACTTTTTTTCTTTTTTTTTTTTTTGCAGTACACAGGCCTCTCACTGTTGTGGCCCCTCCCGTTGCGGAGCACAGGCTCTGGATGCGCAGGCTCAGCGGCCATGGCTTACGGGCCCAGCCGCTCCGCAGCATGTGGGATCTTCCCGGACCGGGGCACGAACCCGCGTCCCCTGTATCAGCAGGCGGACGCTCAACCACTGCGCCACCAGGGAAGCCCAAAAGGTAATTACTTTAACTGTTACTTTGGTACAGACTGATAGAAGTTGAGTTTTAAGATAGTAAACATTCTCCACTCCTCCCCACCAAGGAATAATCTGTTCCAGCTAAAGTGACCAGAAGGTCATATTTACAAAGTGTTTTGACTTCCTCACACACGTTTGTTTTGCAAACTAAGCTGTAAAAAATTTTTAAAGCTGACACCATATCTTCATCATATTTAAGTTACCAACTTCTAGAAATACCCATGCACATAATAGGTGCTCATTAATTCTCACTGTTAAAGGGATTTGTGTTTTATTCTAGACTCCCATTATATTAATTTGCATATTTCTCTTTTTAAAAGAAAAAAAAACTCTAAAAGCTTAAGATGCATCTTTGTAGAAAAGGAATTCAGGAAACAAGTCTATAGTAAGGCAGATATTACTGTATTTGGAATTTTTAAAAAGTCTTGCAGAACTTTATAGAATTTAAATATTTCTTAGCTCTTTCATTTATTTTTCATCATTCATGCCTCCACTTCATTTTTCTCAACAGTTTTTAGATCAATGGAATATGTCTTCTCAAGGATTTTGTTTTCTCACACTCACAAATCTGAGATCTCATTTCTGCATTTGGCATAGGTAATTTCATTTGTTAATAGGGTTAGAGTGTGACCTCACCTTTTATTAGCAGGTGCCAGTACGTACTCTTCCTTTTAAAAATACACATGTATTTAATATACAATATATTTATTTATGCATAAATGTATCCATTGGAAATACATACCTATATGTACATTTGTGTTCAAATGCTATCATATACCAATATATAAAATGGAACTACATTTTGTCAATAAAAAAGTTGAAAATTCTCTATATAAGTAAGAGTACAGTTGACCCCTGAACAAGTTTGAACTGTGTGGATTCACTTATACGTTAATTTTTTTCAACAAATATGGACTACAGTACTACACAATCCACAGCTGGTTGAATCTCCAGATGTTATTTGTGGATTTTTGACCATGCAGAGCATTAATGCTGTGTAAAAGGAAAGAAATCTTAATTTATTAAAAGATATAGGAAAAGTATTTTTTATTTTTTTGGTTTTGTATCTGTCTCTTGACCCATTTACCCAAATGCATTTATTAACTAAGAAAGAGGGAAGTGATCTCACCACTGCTCCTGTGTTTCTTTGCTTCTCCTTTGCCCTTCCTGTTCATCCTCATACAACCACATTTCTATCACCATTAAGATTTTACAAGACCAGAGAACAGAAATTAAAGAACCTAGTGTATGGTGGTCAATACACTCAAAGAAACGGAATCTCTTAATGTATAGTATTGAGCCACAGAATTAAGTGGTATAATTAGAAAAATATCCCACTTGCCACAGAAAAGATGTACTAAATCAGCATTTTCAAACTGTGCTCTTCAGAACCCTTAAGACCAAATTAGAATAATGCACAGAATCATTTTAATGAGAAAAAACTTATGAAATATCAGATTAAATGATTTTACTTTATCATAACTAAAACAAGTAAGCATGGGAATGTGTGTGTGTGTATATATAAATTCCACATGCTTATAGCACACAAACAACTATGAAAACACAAAGCATCATCTATCCCCTCCTTTGGGACATGGCTACACCCACCTGAGTTCAAACTCTGCCTCTGTCAATGAGACTAGACCTTTAAACAACACCTCTGTTGGAAGTTTCTGTTCGCTGCAGGTTCCACTTTACCTGTGAAACTCAAATATCAATAAGTAGCCTCAGAGGCAAGAGTACCCAGCCCAACTTACAAGAATTCACTATGTTCCAGAATGTGAAAAAGAAGATGTTTCTGCTTCCTTACAGTCACACACAACAGTGAGACAAAGACAAAATTAATATCTCAAATAAAATATATCCAAAATATCACAAACCCAATCTGTTAGCAAAATCAGTCTAAATATTTCTTGCCTGGTTAGAGACTGGATAAGGGAATAAACTACATTGGAGTTCAGATAATATGTTCTACAAAATGTGGGTAATTTACCAATAGTGTGAAGATACATAGAAAGGGCACGAAAATAAACATGATCTGCCAAGGGACATGGTTAATGGAGGAAATAAAAATATGGCAAAAGCCCCAAAACCAAGCAAAGTTAAGTGCACATTTTTGAAAAGGTGAAAAATTGAAAATAAAAATAGACACTTCCTAACTATGACATGAACTTAAAGTAAATGAAAACTATAGTTCACATGACAAAATATAGAAAATAATGGAAAAGTTTGAATATAGCAATTACTACGTAAAAATAAAGTGAAAAAGATACCTTTTAATTGCTGTCAATTACGCTATAGCTTACACTTTAAAGGCAAAAAAAAAGATCTTAATATCCAATGTGAGATACCTATAATAAATTATAAATTTTAATTCATAAATATTAATAAATGGCTTAATAAATTGAAAAATACACCCCACTAGACTGTAAGCTTCATGCTGCAAAAACTATGTCTATGATGTTAACTGATGTGTTCTCTATGCATCCTAACACTGCAGGGACTCAGTAAAAATGTGTTTTGTGAATGAACAAACCAATATACAAAAAGTCAATTCTTACCAAAGTTTAAAATATGCATTTCTAGTTAGAATATCAATAAGAAACATCTTAGAAGATGATTGTAAGTTTCTTCTGTATTCATCTACATGAACAAATAGATAAGAATGCTAAAATATATCAAAGGAAGAATAGTAATGGGAATCTTTACCTATATGTATTAAATATATATATCATCTTATGAAATTATAATATATCATGGTAGTAATATGAGAATTAACAGGCAAATTAATGAAATAGAGCAAATGGGAATACACATTTGGGTACACATGCATACAAATGCACACATGTGTTTAACTTGAGTGAGTTACTCCATAGATATTGCTCAGATACTAGGCTACGTATTACTTAAAAATATTTTAACAACAAGGTCCTACTGTATAGCACAGGGAACTATATACAATATCCTGTGATAAACCATAATGGAAAAGAATATGAAAAAGTATATATATATGTATAACTGAATCACTTTGCTGTACAGCAGAAATTAATATAACATTGTAAATTAACTATACTTCAATAAAATTTTTTAAAAAGATTTTAATCTTCACCTTAAAATAAATTTTGATTTAAAATATAAAAATCAGGCTACTTTTTTAAAGAGATGAAAATACAAGTGATGTTTAACTGGTGAAATCATCTTAAGCTTAAAATTAGTGAAAGGTGTAGAAGACTTTACAGGGGAAATGACTGACATAATTAAATGTATTGTTAAACGGTCACAAATTTAAAAGGCAAGTAACAAAATGAGAAACACATTCACACCAACTATGAAATAAGTTCTTAAAATCCTTAATAAAAACCTCATGAAAATTTAGAAAGTCATGGTATTGGTGATTAGTTTCTATATATGACACTGAATGCATGGTACAAGAAAGAAAAATTGATAAACTGGACTTAATTAAAATTAAAATATTTGAACTGCAAAAGACACTTTCAGGACAACAAAAAGACAAGTCAGACTGGGAGAAAATATTTGCAAATCACATATATGATAAAAAAACTTGTATCCAAAATATACAAAGAGCACTTACCTGGGAAAACAAATCAATTTAGAAGGTGGGCAAAAAATCAGAACAGGCACCTCACAGAAGAAGATAAACAGATGGCAAATAAGCACATGAAAAGATGAACAAAGTCATATGTGATTAGGGAAATGTAAATTAAAACAAGATACGACCACACACCTATTATATAGAATGGCTAAGCTCTAAAAACCTGACTGGCATGGGAGTAGAGCAAGAGGAATTCTCATTCATTGCTGATGGGAATACAAAATGCCACAGCCAATTTGGAAGACCATTTGGTGGTTTCTTTCCAAATTAAAAATAGTGTCACAATATGATCAAGTAATCATACTGCTAGATATTTATCCAACTTATATGAAAACATATCCACACAAAATATGCATAGCAATGCTCATAGCAGCTTTCTTCATAATCACTCAAAACTCGAGGTAACATTTTTTTTTAGATGTGAGTAGGCAAAGGGTGGTACACCCATACAATGGAATACTATTCAGAGATAAAAATTAATGGGCCATTACACTATGAGAAGATATGGATAAATATCAAATGTATATTGCTCAATAAATAAAGTGTGGATTTGGCTAAATATACATGATTCCATTTATGTGACATTCTGGAAAGGGGAAAACTATGGTAATAGTAATGGTAACTTGATCAGTGGTTGCCAGAGATTTGGGGAGGATGTAACGTGAGACACATGACGGTGTGTATTTGTCCAAACCAGTGGAAATTTACAGCACAAAGAGTAGACTGTGAAGTATACAAATTAAAATAATAATAGTGACACTGTATCAACACACATTGATTGTAACAAGTGTACCATAGCAATACAATATGTTAACAATAGGGGAAACAATGTGTGTGAGGGGGAGGGGTAAATGGGATCTCTTTGTGCTAAATTCCCACTGTAGGAGAGGCAATACCTATGTATTGTAATAGGTAATTTGCAGGTAATAGGTAATTTGTAATAGGTAATTTGTAATACCTATGCTGATTTTCAAGAAACTTGGCATTTACTCCAAGTGATATGGAAGCTATTGGAGGGTTTTGAGTTGAAGTACGGCATAATGAAATAGATATTTTTAAAGAATTACTCTGCCTGCTGTGTTGAGAAAAGACTGCTGGGGTGGGCAGCAATGATGGAAAAAATAAGAACAGTTAGGAAGCTATCACAATAATCTCACTGAGAGACAATGATGCCAAGAGAATGCCTGATGGACTAGGTGGGCCGTATGAGAGAAAGTGAGAGGTCATGGATGATGCCAAAGTTCTTGGCTTGAGCCAGCTGGAAGGATGGAGTTGCCATCAACCAGCATGGGGAAGCCTAAGGGTGAAGAAGATTTGGGAGAGGATATGAAGACATTAATTAGGGCTATTACACACTGGAGTGTCAAGTAGATAGCTGGATACTGAGTCTAGAGTTTAGGGAAGATATCCAGACTGCAGACATTAATTTGAGAGTGCTTAACACAAAGGCATGGTGCAAAAAGGTGAG
The DNA here is from genome assembly GCF_964374135.1 of Grampus griseus. Lineage (NCBI taxonomy): Eukaryota > Metazoa > Chordata > Mammalia > Artiodactyla > Delphinidae > Grampus > Grampus griseus. The sequence continues at coordinate 41,661,307 of NC_139004.1, read as the reverse complement.
AGAGACACTGTGTCTACCAATAGACTTTAACTTCTTGAATGCAAAATCTATGTTTCACTTATTTTGTAATTATTGGTCTATATTGTGTATAGAAAATGCACATCAGACTGAATTAATGGTGTGGTTCACAACAATTCCTCAAACAAAGTTGTTTCAATGACAATACTTCTGTTTTGAATTTTATTTTTCCGTCTTAGTCACCAGAGAGTGTTCTTATCTTCAATGTACACTGACCTTTGCACATGTGAATATTTACTAGTTCTGAGTGTGGTATGTACCAGGGAGCTAGAAAGATGTTCTCCAAATTTGTTTAGCTCTGGACCAAGGAAGAAGAATTTATCACCCGGACTCTAGTTTTATATGCAGGGAACATAAATGACATTGCCATAATTTCTGAGAATTCTGGTTTTATCCTTCAGATTTTTATCACTGCAGAGGAAAGTTTTTAAAGATATAATGTATTTTATAGAAATAACATCAACACTTGATTTCTCCCATTATTAAACAAAAGGGCAAACTCCTAACAATTACCCAATGACTTTTTGTAAATATATATATATGTGTATATAAAATTTATAGGTGAGCCAAGATTCAATTTATAGTCAAATATTTTATTGTGTATATAGAAAATATTCTTCCTTGCAATTTAGAGATTCAGTTATATGAGATTTAGTCATGATCTGGCTTCAAGAAAAAAGGTGGAGGTTTTAATATAAATGTCATTGAAAAAGGGAGAGTACAAACCACATAAAAAGTGAATTTTAAAAATGTATAGAACAAATGTAAGAAAACGTAACACTTTGGGATTGTTTTTTCAGTCAATAAACTGTGTCCACAAATCTGTTGCTGGTTAAAATGCAACACATTTTTCAATGTATTAACATCTGCAATTTTTAGAATATAAAGGCAGTGGGTGCCCATCTGTCAACACACAATCATCTCACACCCTCAGACAAATATCACCAAGGGATACTTAATTTGCTGTATAATTGAATGTTACTCTATTTATTTAAATTTAGTATAAAATATTTATTTAAATAAATATATTTAAGTCTATTATTTAATCTATTTAAATAAATTAAATATAATAATAGCTATCTATTTAAATAAACACCTTACATTTAATTTATTAGATATCTATTAAATTAGACATTTGTTAAATATATGTCTATTTAAATAAAGTCCTATTTAATTTACACAAATTAAATGTTTAATTTTAAATATTTAAGTATAAATATTTATTTATTTAAGTAGTGATCCTAATGTTAAGACTGAGGTTTTGATAGATGTTATAGTGAATATTTAGGGGAGCACATCTTGAAAATAAAACAAAAGCCAACTTTTCCTCGGCAGTAACAATCTTTAATACAGCGAGTTCTTTCAATGAGTCTACACACACTCATGCTTTAAACAAAGAACCTCTCAGCTTTAACATGTATAAAGCACTTAAGGCCCTTTTCTCTATGTATTTTCAGTACTAACCAAAAAAAGTCTACGAAACATTTTTTTTTTTTTTTTTTTTGACGGTGCACAGACCCCTCACTGCTGTGGCCTCTCCCATTGCAGATCACAGGCTCCGGACGTACAGGCTCAGCGGCCATGGTTCACGGGCCCAGTCGCTCCGCGGCATGTGGGATCTTCCCGGACCGGGGCACGAACCCGTGTCCCCTGCATCGGCAGGTGGACTCTCAACCACTGCAACACCAGGGCAGCCTGGTCTATACATTTTTAATGTTAATTCCCTACAATCTCTCCTGAACCAATCAATACCAGTAATGCTCCACCTTGACCCATCAGGACCAATATTCTCCACCAGTGGAATAAGTTTTACTGCTGTAAACTTGGCAGGCAGGGTACATTGTTGAGCACTGGAAACTCAAATATGTATCGTCATAGCCAACATCAGTCTCTGTCCTCTTTGTCTAATACTTCATTTTTGAGCTTAAGTGTGGGACGCCGCCAGGAAGGAGCTGGATTCTTGGTCCAGAGGAAGGCGAAGTTACATTGTTGCATCTTGCTTGCACTACCCGGGAGTGCCGCGTAAGGCGCCACGCGTGCATCCCGTGGATTGTAGGCGTAGCAATATATTGTCACATGTACTGACACACACCAATCCAGGGCTGTTGTGTGGACCTTCTGGCCAGTATAAAGCCTGCCATATTCTGCTGCGTAGGGTCTTCCTTCCATCTTTCTTCAACCAAGCTGTGCTCCAATAAAGTGTGATACGAGAAGAATCTTGCGTGTGGCGGCTCGTTATTCTGCTGGTCGGAAACGGCCCACTGCAAGTGGTGCCGAAACCCGGGAACTTCGCGCCTTGCATGGAGGACCGATTCAGAACTCGACACACGGAGTGAACCGGTAATTTTGCCGGTACGTAGCTTTTGTGCCTTGCACTGTCTTGTTGTGTGTGTAATGGTGTAAATCTTTTAGTGAAAGTCAGTAAAAGTACATAATGGGGAATACTCATGTTAACCCCACGACAAATTTTTATGAGCCGATACAGGCACTTTTACGGGATCGGGGGTTGATGTTATCTCACAAGACTATTGGCCGTTTACTGAATGATATAGATCAAGCAGCGCCATGGTTTGGAGTTTCGGGTACTTTGACTATCCCTTCATGGGAGAAATTAGGAAAGAATTTACACCGTTTTCATGAGGAGGGTAAGCTGTGCTGTGCGACTTTCCCTTTGTGGAATTTAGTTCGATCTTGTCTTAAGGAGGGAAAGTGTACAGACATAGTGAAACAAGCGACGCAAGTTTTGCGGTCATATCAAGATAGTGCTTCCGAAGCAGGCAGTCATAAGGCTACAGATAATAGGCCTACAAAAGAAGAATTAGTAGATAATAAGGTTAAGAAAAAGTTAAAATCTAAACAACCAGACGCCCAAGAGACTGGGCGAGAACCAATGTATCCGCTATTGTCTGGCTTGCAAGCCATGTATTTATCAGATGATGAGGAGCTAGATCCCGGCGATGCTGCGGATTTGGCAGAAGCTGCTACAAAATATGAGGAGGAACGTTATGGCCCTTTTGGGGCTTTGCCCCCTTCTCGACCTCAGGAATTTTTTGCCTCAAGGAGTGTTGTTCAACCTAGGCGTTCTGCGCCTTCCATTCCTTCCCCGCAATGTACTTTTATTCCCCGCGAGGCTTGGTTTCAAATTCCTTCTTCTTTGTCCAATGCGTTTCCAGTATTTGAAGATCCGGCTACACGCCAGCGATATTATGATATGATAGATCATAAATTAATTAGAGATCTTGCAGAAGCTTCCAAACGAGATGACATTTCTGCTAATTATACTATTATGCTTTTGCAGCGGCTTACAAGAAATGCCTTGACCCCTACTGATTGGCAAGATATTGCTCGTGCGTGTTTAACGATGGGGCAATATTTAGACTGGAAGTCTATTGTTTCTGATTTGGCTCACAGTCAAGCGAGGGAAAATGCTGCCAATGGGCAGCCTGCCTGGAATGTAGATATGTTATTAGGACAAGGACAATGGATAAATAATCAGACTATGTTCCCTGTACAAGTTTATAATCAAATAAATGAGATTAATATGCGTGCATGGCGAGCCCTCCCAAATAAAGGGGAGGTGTCAAAAAATTTAACAAAAATAATACAGGGAGGCACAAAGCCATTTTCTGATTTTGTAGCCCGGATGATGGAAGCGGCGGGAAAAATTTTTGGTAATGTAGATGAGGCGATGCCTCTAGTGAAACAACTTGTTTATAAACAATGTACAAAAGAATGCCGCCGAGCCATTACACCTTTTAAAGGAAAGGACATTGAAGTGTGGATGAAAGCTTGCAGGGAGATTGGAGGCCCTTTGTCTAATGCAGGGCTTGCCGCTGCGGTAATGACAGCTGCTAAAGGTATGCAAGATCCTGTGTTCCAAATGTTAGGTACCCTCCGGTATTCACATCTTGTGCTGGTAAGGATTTTGCATCGTTGCAAGTTGCCCATGGTTTTCGATTATCATTTAATATAAAGTCTTTTGCGGGCAGGAAAAATTGTAATGCTTCTAATGTTACCTGGTATTATAAAGGGTGGCCGTTTTATTCTTGGGTTGTGACTAATGATGCTGGCGCTAGCATGGATCTTTCTGCGTTGGCCATGATTTATTCTAGTAATGGCACCTTGTATAATGTGAGCGGGGAGGTTAAATTAGCTAATAAAAGTCAAATATATAAATTGAAATTACGTAATATACTAAATTCTTTGTATAATTATTCCAAGCCTACAGCTGTGATATGTGTACAACCCCCTTTTATGTTTTTATTGTCTAATGATACAGAAGGATGTAATAAGGGCGTTTCTTGCTGGATTTCACAATGTTGAAATGGAACAATCGTGCAGACTGCTGTAGTACTACGTATACCTACATTTGTTCCCATTCCAGTTAAGGCAGATCCCGCTACTTTTCCATTAGTTAATTTGGTGAGGCAGCGGCGGGATCTTGGGATTACTGCTGCACTTATAATTGCCTTAACTGCTTCTGTGACGGCGGCCACCACTGCTGCTGCAGCAATGGTAAATCAGGTACAATCAGCTGCTGTAATTAATGGTATAGTAAAGCAAACGTCGCTAGCATTAGAAAATCAGAATCGCTTTAATACACATTTACATGCTGGCATTTTGTCTTTAAATCAACGGATGGATTTGCTGGAGGATGCCTTTGAAGAGTTGTATGATATGCTTCAGCTTGGTTGTGTTGCTAAATTTAATCATCTTTGTGTTACTCCCTATAAAATTATAGGACGTTTGAACCAAAGTAAATTGATTGGAGAATATTTAAAAGGAAATTGGTCTAAAGAAACAGAGAGACTGCTGTTTGAACAACGATTACAGATTATTCATCTTAATACTACCGAGTTACACCCTATTTCTTTTGGGAATTTTGCTTCATGGCTATCCTCTACTTTTCTTTTTTTTAAAGAATGGGTAGGTATGGGGGCTTTTGGCATCCTTTGTGCAGTGGGGATCGCACTATGCCTGTGGTTGGTGTGTCATCTGAAACGTAAGTCACACACACAGAAGATCATGTTGATGCAAGCCTTGGTGGCCATTGAAAACGGCCAGCCTGCCGGTGCCTGGATCTCCCTGCTAAACAAGTCCTAGTGGTTGCCCCTGCACAGGATGGCCATGAGCCATTGCACTCCTAGTGGGAACCTCTGCCTGAAATCAGCCCTTGCACCCCGCGCTGTAAGCAGCATTACACTATGGGAGGGTGATTTCTGCCGCCCATGACAATAGCCCTTGAACAGCCATGTCCCCTTGGGGGCAAGACTTGTACGGGCGACCGTTATGTGGTCTAAGGACATAAAGAAAAAGGGGGAGATGTGGGACGCCGCCAGGAAGGAGCTGGATTCTTGGTCCAGAGGAAGGCGAAGTTACATTGTTGCATCTTGCTTGCACTACCCGGGAGTGCCGCGTAAGGCGCCACGCGTGCATCCCGTGGATTGTAGGCGTAGCAATATATTGTCACATGTACTGACACACACCAATCCAGGGCTGTTGTGTGGACCTTCTGGCCAGTATAAAGCCTGCCATATTCTGCTGCGTAGGGTCTTCCTTCCATCTTTCTTCAACCAAGCTGTGCTCCAATAAAGTGTGATACGAGAAGAATCTTGCGTGTGGCGGCTCGTTATTCTGCTGGTCGGAAACGGCCCACTACACTTAAGCATGTAAATTCCCACTGGATTTGCATCCTTGCTGTAAATCTCTGCTCACTAGACTAATTCTGAATGTACTCATAATGAGGAAACTTTGTATTGATGACTTACTGACTTGGACACTTCTTGATGTGTGTGACCCCTGTTACCTTGTTCAACCCACTAAACTGGATTTCCTCAGCATTGTTGCTGACCTGTCTGAAACCTGGAATTAGCCAAGCACTATAGCACCAACGGGCTGGCTACCAAGCTAAGCCACGTGATTTCATATGATGCATTTGTGCTCTCCTTCCTGCTGGCTACTGCTGCCAAGTTCTCAGCAAGTAGGAGGGTCTAATGCAGCCTCTTAAGCCACTTCTCAAAGAGGTACACAAAACCATTCTGAGTAACAACAGGGTTGAAAAATATACATTAACTCTCAGGATGACTAGTTTCTACAAACCATACTTACTCGAATAAAAATTGTAAAGGCCAAAATAGTACAAAGAACTTTACCTTCATTATCTCTCTTATTCTTCATCAGAACTCCATAAGGGAGCTAGTAAAATTATTCCCATTTTATAGATCAGGATTTGGCAAAATATGGCCCATGGGTCTGGCCTGCCATCTGTTTTCATGTGGCCCATGAACTAAGGATGGCTTTTAAATTTTTAAGTGGTTGAAACATAATAAAATTAATAATAATATTTTGTGACATGTGAAAGTTACATGAAATTCAAATTGCATACCCATAAGTGAAATTTCATTGGAACAGAGCAACATCCATTTGTTTGCATTCTGTCTATGAGTAATTTTGCTCTACAAGGCAAAGTTGACTAGTTTCAACAGAGACCCTATGGCCAGCAAGGCCTGAAATATTTACTAGCTGACCCCTTATAAAGAAACTTTACTGACCCTATTTACAGGTAATGAAGCTAAAGACCAGAGCATTCAGTAACTTATCCAAGCTTACTCTAAAAGAAAGTAGTGATTAGATAAAATCTGGGTCTGATTGATCCAAGAGATCATATCTTAACAACTCTACAATATTGTTATAATTTTCATTGTTATGGAATTTAGTGAATCTCACACACAGAAAGGAAATTACATTTTAATGACTCTATAGTCATACTTTCTATCTTGACCACTGCAGATAGGTTTGGCAGAAGATGACTGCTACCACTTCTGTAAAATGGTATGCTGCCGAATTTATAAGGAGAGCATTTCGCTTTGCTGACATCTGCATGGCACAGTGAAGTTCTGGTCCTATTACAAGTGGAATAATTGCCAATCCCCATATTATAAACACTTCTACTTCTAACCTAACTGAAAAGCACAGCACATATGCTAGGCTTTTGGAATTGGATGAAAGTTATGGGACCATGCCCAAGAAATAATTACAAATGATTATTCAAAATTGTACATTCAGTTAATTGCCAGTAAAGAGAGAATATACTCCCTTCCTGATTTCAGAAGCCAGAAATAGTGGCAAAAGATTCAATCCATTAAATAAACGAAAAAAATTACATCATCATAATCGTTATCTCAGAGCAACATTTTAATATCCAATATTCATTTTAAGGTCAACTTTGAAATATATTTATAATTTTATTTTATTTGCACCTTGACAACTACTAAATTTTAGATATATAATGCTAAGTTTCAAGGCTGCTATTTTGTACATGCTAGAGAGCAAAAGGAAGGGCATCAAGGATTAAGGGATACTGTTTTTAGGTCTTTGCAGAGATGCGTAGACTGCATCTCTCCATATACTGGGGCACAGTGGCACACTGATAATTAGTATTGTGATGATACATTGACTTATGAATTAACGCATTCATAATCAGTATTACATGCTATTATCATTGTCAATGGTATTAGGATCTTTGGACTGAAACACTTAATCTGCATTTGTGCCACAGCTGCCTATTCTGGAACACTTCATCTTCCAATTATTATGTTGCATCTTAAGATATCTATTTTTGTGACTTGGCTGTAAAGGTAAATGGCACATCTTGGAAGATCACTGCTTTTAATAGGCTAGTGTCTACCTTAAGTAGGGAAGTAAAAAAGACAAGGCCTCTTTTTTTCTAGGTAAGAAGAAAAGACATATGTATTAGAAAATTATAATGGCTAAAGTAATATTATAAAAATTAAAGCTGTGCATCCTACTTCCAATTTCATTTGCAAGGAGCTTAGAAGTTGCCACTCCATCCTAAAAACAGATAAAAATCTTCATTGATTGATGGGGGTGAGATGGGGAGGGATTAAATTAGGCGATTAAGACTGACATATACACACTACTATATATAAAATAGATAGCCAACATGGACATACTGTATAGCACAGGGAACTCTACTCAATACTCTGTAATGACCTATATGGGAAAAGTATCTAAAACAGAGTGGATATATGTATAACTGATTCACTTTGTTGTATAGCAGAAACTAACACAACATTGTAAATCAACTCTACTCCAATAAAAAATTTAAAAAATAAATAACTTTTTAAAAAAGGATAAAGTCACAAACTCTCTTGAACAGTAAGGGGAAGATGCTGGAAAAAACACTGCCCCTAAGGTTAGAGACACACACAGGTGCACACCATGTGAAGAAGCCATGCCTCAGGGGAGCAGAGATCACCATGGCAACTAGGGCCTGAGTAGGAAAACTTGAACTGGAATTGAAGACTTCCTGAAGCCTCAGTGTGGACACCTGTGAGAGTTAAAAATTCCAGGGGCACCCAGTCACAGGGGAGACCTGACAATATTGGAAGATTTTCCTAGAGGAACTCAGCCAGATTCCCACAGGGAGAGTGGAAAATGAACCATTTAGAAATACTACAGAGCACTCTGTTCTTCTTAACAAGGTTGCCCTCAGGGCAAATGAGGTCAGAAGCCCAACCTCCTGGGGTATTATCAGAGCCTAAAAAACTTGTGTAAGGGATTTACCCAAATCCAGCCCACTCTAGCCATCCTGTCTCACCTTCGGGGGAGAAAAAAACTGAGAATCACTTATGAAGTTTACAGTCCCGAGGTACAGTTTAACTAACACACTCAGACCTGATCACAGGACTATAGAATATTTCCCTTCCCTACAACTTAACACCATGTTACTGAAGGTCTATTTAGAGCACTTCCTTTTACCCAGTACATTATGTCCCTTATCAAGAAAAAAAAAAATTGGTATGTCATACAAAGGGCAAAAAACACAGCTTGAAGAAACTGAGTAAGCATCATAACCAGACATGACAGGGATGCTGGAACAATTAGACTGAGCATTTAAAATAACCATGATTAATTTGCTCAGGGCTCTAATGGATAAAGTGCATAACATGCAAGAACAGATGGGCAATGTAAACAGGGAGATGGAAATCCTAAAAAAGAATCCAAAAGAAATGCTAGAAATAAAAAAAAAACACTAACAGAAGAGAAGAATGCCTCTGATGGGCTTATTAGCAGAGAGGACACAGCTGAGGAAGGTATCTCTGAGCTAGAAGATCTATCAATAGAATCCTAGAAAGCTGAAAAGCAAAGAAAATAAAGATTATAAAAAAGAAAGCAAAATATCCAAGGACTGTGGAACAACTACAAAAAGTATAACATATGCATAATGAGATTACCAGAAGGAGAATAATGAGAGGAAGACACAGAAGAAATATTTGAAACAATAATTACTGGGGATTTGCCAAAATTAATGTCAGAAACCCAACCATAGATCCAGGAAGCTCAGAAAAAACACCAAGCAGGAGAAATACCAATAAAACTACACCTCAGCATATCATTTTCAAACTAGAGAAAATCAAAGTTAAAGAAAAAATTCTGATGAAATGCCAGAAAAAAAAAAAAAAAACCTTATCTACAGAGGAATAAAGATAAGAATTACATCCAATTTTACCTCAGAAACTATGCAAACAAGAAGAGAGTGGACTGAAATGATTAAAGTGTTGAGAGGAAAAACCTCAGGAGACTAGAATTCTGTTCCCTGTGAAATTATCCTTTAAAAGTGAAGAGAATAAAGATTTCCTCAAACAAACAAACAAAAAAACCTTGAGGGAATCTGTTGCCAGTAGGCCTGCCTTGCCTTGCAAACCTTAAAAGAAATTCTTCAGAGAGAAGAAAAAATAATAAGTCAGAAACTTTGGTCTACATAAAAAAGGAAGAGTATCAAAGAAGGAATAAGTAAAAGTACAATAAAAATATTTTTCTTATTCTTAATTGATCTAACAGATAGCAGTTTGTTCAAAATAATAGCAACAATGTATTCAATTACAGATGCACATATATGTCTATATATATGTGAAATGAATGACAACAATGGTACAAAGGACAAGAGGAAGGAATTAGAATTATTTTTTTTATTATAAGGTATTCACACTGCATGTGAAGTGATATAGCATTGTTTGAAAGTGGGTTTGAACTAGTTAGTTGTAAAGGCATTTTATAAACTCTAGGGCAACCACTGAAAAAAAAGGAAGAAAAGAAGTATAATTGATATGCTAAGAAATGAGAGAAAATGCAATAATATAAAATGCTACATTAAAACCACAAAATAGAGGGGAATTCCCTGGAAGTACAGTGGTTAGGACTTGGTGCTTTTACTGCCAGGCCCAGGTTCAATCCCTGGTTGGGGAACTAAGATCCTGCAAGCCATGCAACACAGCCGAATAAAAAGAAAAAAGAGTGAAAGACAAAAATAGGAACAAAGAATAAGGGCAACAAAGAGAAAATCGTGGTAAATATGGTAGATATTAGTCCAACTGTATCAATAACCACTTTGAATATAAATGCTCTAAGTGATTCAATTAAAAGACAGAGATTGTCAGAGCGAATCAAAAAAAAAAATGACCCAACTGTATGTTATCTACTAGAAACTCCCTTTAAATACCAAGAAACATATAGATTAGAAATAAATGCATGGAGAGAAATACACCATGTTAACACTAATCAAAAGAAAGTAGAAGTAGCTATATTAATTTTAGGAGAGAACAGACTTCAAAGTAAGGAACGTTATCAGGGATAAAGAAAGGCATTACATGATTTAAAGAAGTCAGTTATCCAAGAAAACAAATTCTTAGTGTGTATGCACCTAACAACAGAGAATCAAACTACACCAGGCAATAACTGATAGGGGACTTCCCTGGTGGTCCCGGGGTTGAGAATCTGCCTTCCAATGCAGGGGACATGGGTTTGATCCCTGGTAGGAGAACTAAGATCCCACATGCCGCAGGGCTACTAAGTCCACATGCTGCAACTACTGAGAACGTGGGCCACAACTAGAGAGCCCGCATGCCGCAACTAGAGAGAAGCCTGCACACTTCAGTGGAGAATCCCACATACGGCAACAAAGATCCCAATGAAGATCCCACGTGCCAGAGCTGGGACCCTACACAACCAAAAATAAAATAAATAAGTAAATATTTTTAAAAACTGGTAGAATTGCAAGGATAAATAGATGAATCCCCTATCATAACTTGAGACTTCAACACCGATCAGAAACAGGCAGATCCAGCAGGCAGAAAATCAGTAAGGACATAGGTAAACAACGACATCATAGATTAACTGAATATAATTGACATTTATAGATTACTTTATCCAACAACAGCAGAATACACATTTTTATCAAGCTCACATGAAACATTCACCAAGATAGACCACATTCTGGGCTGTAAACCACACCTTAACAAATTTAAAAGAGAAATTGTACAATGTCTGCTCTCAGACCACAATGAACTAAACTAGAAATCAATAACAGAAAGATAATTGGAAAATCCCCAAACATTTCAAGATTAAACAGACCAGTTCTAAATAACACATGCATCAGAGAAGAAATCCTAAGAGAAATTTTAAAATATTTAAACTAAAATAAAATGAAAAACAGAACTTATCAAAATTTGTGGGATACAGCAAAAACAGTGCTTAGAGGGAAATTTATAACATTAAATGCATATATTATTAGAGAAGGAAAAAGATCAAAAATCAATCATCTAGTTTCCATCATTGGAAACCAAAGAAAGAAGAACAAATTAAATGCAAAGTAAGCTGAAGACAAGAAATCATAAGAATGAGAGCAGAAATCAATGAAATTGAAAACAGGAAATCAATAGAGAAAAATCAACAAGACCAAAGCTGGTTCTTTGAAAAGATCAATAAAACTGATAAGCAAATTAAAACAAAATGCTGTACCACTACGCTCCTGTTAGAAAGGGCAAAATCCAGAACACTGGAAAAAACAAATGCTGATGAGTATACAAAATGGTACAGTCACTTTGGAAGACAGTTTGGAATTTTCTTACAAAATTAAACTTACTTTCTCCATATAATCCAGGCTTTGCACCCCTTGGTGTTTACCCAGAGGAGTTGCAAACTTATGTCTGTACAAAAACTTGCACATGAATGTTTATAGAAGCTTTATTCATCGTTGCCGAAACTTGGAGGTTACCAAGATATCCTTCAGTTTGTGAATGGTTAAGTTAAATAAACTACAGTACATCCAGGAAATTGAATTTTATTTAGTGCTAAAATGAAATGAACTGTCAAAATCATGAAAAAACACAGAGGAAGCTTAAATGTTTATTATCAAGTGAAAGAAGCCAAACTGAAGAATCTACATACTGTATAATTCCAACTAAATGGCATTCTGGGAAAGTCAAAACTATGGAGACAGTAAAAAAGATTAGTGTTTGCAGTGATGGTGGTGAGACAGTAGAGATGAATAGGTAAAGGACAAAGGATATTTAGGACAGTAACATACTCTGATGATATTATAATATTTGATATATATCATTATTCTTTTATCCAATCCCATAGAGTGTGCAACACCAAGAGTGAACCCTAATGGGATGGAATTTTGGTGGATGTCAATGTAGGTTCATCCTTGGTAAAAAAAAAAAAAAACTGGTGAGTGGGGGAGGATATGCACGTGTGAGGGCAGGGAGTATGTGAGAAATCTCTGTAACTTTTGTATGCACTACTATATTTAAAATAGATAACTAACTAGATATACCCACTGTATAGCACAGGAACTCTGCTCAATACACTGTAATAACCTAAATGGGAAAAGAATTTGAAAAAGAATAGATACATACATATGTATAACTGAATCACTTTGCTGTACACCTGAAAATAACACCACATTGTTAATCAACTATCCTGCAATATAAAATAAAAATTAAAAAAGAAATCCCTGTAAGTTTTAATGTTATAAACCTAAAACTACTCTAAAAAACTAAAGTTTTTTTTTTTAAATAAGAAAAAATAAAATAAATACATATTCCTAAACTGTGCTTACTTTTAGTATCTTTAACTCATTTTCTGGACAAAACTTGTTTCAATATTAAGCTATCTTTATATAGTAAGTAAAGCATGTGAGTCTTTGCCTCATTATACTTCCCCTGTCTTCTGAGTCTTAATACTTTTCTGCATGCCTCTTTTGTGCTTTTGGGCTTTTATTATCACTCTTTTTACCTGAGTCATTCTGCTGGTTCCATATATTGTAAACTCTTTGAAGTCAGGTACTGAATCTTAAAAAGGTATTTGCATTTACTGCTATAGGGGATTAATGAAAAATCATTGACTTAAATTGAATAAAATATGTACTTGTGGAAAAGTACATTATGAGGAAATATGTGTGTTTTTGTTTGACAGACAGAGAGATTTTTATGTGCTACACAGTTTCTTGAGTTAAACTAATGAAAACGGGTCCACTTTTAATGTCTGATTTGCTTTCATCATTTGCAAAGACAAATATTAGATAAATATGAAGTGGAGAGGAGAATTTATTTTTATGAGAGGGTAAATAAGAAGAAGGGTGAACTCCAGAGAGAAGGAAGATTAGACCTGAAAAGGACTTGCAATTCCCACACAAGGAAGGTACAAGGTACCATATTAGGAGCATTGAAGAGAGTGCCCAATCTGAGTAAAGTTTTTAGTATTATCTTCCTTCTAGGTCCAATCACAGCATCCAAGCCTGTTCATCTCTTTCTTCTTTGTCTCTAATACTTACTAAACATTTAGTATAGGTAGAGCACTATTCTAGAAACCATAATATTTTGTATTCTAAGTGCCCTGAATTAATTTTCCTGAAGCATGATTCTTTAATCTAATTTATGATACTAAATCTGGCCTGAACAGACTTTGTGGTTCAGACACTAATGAACATGCAATGAGTTTTGAACCATAATCAATTCATCTAGTGACAGATGAGTCCGCTCTAAAACATAGTATTTTTTTCTTTCATAGGCTTTGAAAGCTAATTGTTTCCGTTCAAATTCTGATTCTATCATTTACTAGCTTCTTGTCCTTTGAGATCATTAAGAAAGTCCTGTAAGCTTCAGTTTCCACATTGGGTAAAGAGGGATGACAGTAGAATTTAGCACAAAAATTTCTGTGAGGATCAGTTGAAATAATGCATTCAAAATCCCCACACATTATAAGCACTCAATAAATACTAGCTATTACTACTATTAGAATTAGTGTTGATCTATTGCGCAGCTGTCCGTATTATGGATCTCTTGACCTCTGGGGCAGACATTTTTGAATGGATAATTACTGTTGATAAGATTTGAATTAACTGGACTTCAGTAAGCTAGTATTTCTCCATTCAGAATGCATTAAATAAAGAGAACTCTGCCAAGCTCATGAGTCTCCAGTACTCTCTCTTCATACTTAACAAAGCATAGAATCACCAATTTTATGGTTTTTCTACTTTTATTTTAATTTTTTATCTAGCTCTAAATAGCAAGGTGTATTCAAGTGTATTTGATATCAATAATTCATTCCTTATTTAAATTTAACCTGAATAGAATATATAAACCAACGATACATTTTAAAAACCTAATTCTTATCTAGTGCTAAGTCTTATAATGTCTTATAATGGTGTCAACACACCATTATATATAATATTTATTTATTTATTTATATAGACAACTAGGCTATTTAATGATGTCTTTCTTTCTGTAAGGTAGTCAGATCAAAATGATCACAGTTACAGGACTCCAGAGCAATAGCAAATGAGCTCCCTTGTTATTGAATATAGTGAAACAGAAAAAGTTTTCTTTCTCAAATGGCAAAATAAATTATATTTTGATGATCTATAAATTATATGGATTACATAATTCCAAATTTTTTATTAAAAATAATATACAAATAACATTTGTCCCAATAAAGCAAAGTAGTGTAGATCCGATTCCTCTCCTCTGCTAATATATACAGATAAAAATATCTCTTAACAGCTGAGCAAGCAAACCTACAAATTTGGCTTAGGTGGATATTAACTAACTTTCAACAGGTTGAAGAAAGAACCATTTTAGTGGAAAATTATTTAAGCTTAAAGATGGAGCAAGCACGATTTATCTCTAACATAATGTCATTCATCAAACATAGGTCCTAGGAAGCGTGTGAGCATGTGCGTGCACCAAGGTAAAGGAGTCAAATCAATCCTAAAGAAACAAGTTTTAATATTTTATTTTGGTAGAATATACTATAGTTAAATGTTGTGATTTCAACGTTAAATTCTGGCAGTGTAAATGTCCCTGAAATTATTGAGGCTTAAGAATCTTCTTAGAAACACAGAAATTTAACTTCAGTGGCTCTCATATTTCTATCCCTAGGCTAGCAGCATGAACATCATCTGGGGACTCAGAAAACGCACATTTTAGGCCCCCCTCCAGACCTACTAATGTAGAAACTCTAGGGGTAAAATCCAGACATCTATGTTTTCACGAGCTCTCTAAGAGATTTAGATGCACACGAATACTTGAGCATCTCTTGTCTAAATCAATTCCTCACAAACAAGAGCAATTTGACGTATGTGCCAAGAAGTCTGGAGCAAACAAAAATCAAGTAGAATGTTTGCCATTGATGCCTTTTCTAGATCCTTTCAAGTCCTGTCTTGTTATGTTACTCTTTTGACTCAATTAGAGAACATTTTGTACACCACCATACCTCCTCCCCGTTCTCTCTTTAACAAGCTCAAGCTCAGCTTCATTTTGGTCTTTAAGATGGATCTTGATTCTGGTCAGTGATATTCAGCTAACTCCAGACCCTCCCTTTGAGGGTCAGTGTCATGACGCTCATTGACAATCTGACTCACCCTATTGACTAGTTCTACTTTATCTGGTTATCAAATCATTTCCCTATTTCTGGAAATGCACCCCTTATATTTCCACCTCTTATCCCAGAGGACAGAATGTCCACCCTAGCATGTTCTTCTGACCCCCCTTCTTATTAGCTGCTGTTCAAGGCTGCATTGATTAGTAAGAAGACTAATCAGAGATGAAGCCAATAAACAGGCCACTTTTCACCAGCATGCAAAAAACTGTGTGCTTGTATGAGGATGAAACATAGTGGGGCAGGAAAGGGGGGGAAAGAGAGGCAGGAGGACAGTAGGAAGCAAACAACATCCCCCTGGGTATAAGCCTTAGCCCTGCTTCTCAGCCAAGTCCTGAGTGTGGTACAGAACCAAGGCCAGCATGTCAGGTACTTCCTTATCAAAGAACCCTAGAAGGCACAAGGAATAAAATACAGAATACAAACACTAAAATTTCACTCCCCTAAATCCTAAATTTCTCAGACCCAGCCAGTGTTTTCCTATTTTGTTCTCTGAATCCAGAGTTTTGCTTGGATACCCACCAAAGATCTCCAGTTTTAGAGGAATTTAGTTGTTTTAATAAGTCCCAAAGTTGCTGGAAATTTCTATGGAGGAGCCCCCTTAGCTAACCATAACTCTCTATGCCAACTACTCCCAGTTAAATCATCAGTTTATGTGCTTTATATGGTTCACATACCAACCTTTGGGGGCCTCATCATATTCCTTGTTAGTACCATAAAATATTGAGTTCTGTGTTGGACTATCTGTTGTGGTCCCTTGTTACACCTCCAATATTCTAAGTTCTACCTTCCTCTCCTCTTTCCAGCTGGAGTAGCTACAGTCTCCCCATGCCTCATTAGAAGTGATTCTAGTTTATAGCTCTAGGCAGATCTTTCTTTGACAATTCTGCTATAGTTACTCAGTCCATGTCTGATTATATTTTGAAATATAATAACTTTACTTGGCAAATAATATCGGGACAGAAGAGATCCTTTGTGAAAATGCTTCACTACTGAGTTTGTGTTTCTATCATGAAAAACCAACTGGATAAAGAGAAATTCAAGAGATGACATACTTAGGAAGTCATCAAAGCCTTCCTTTGTTGTTACATTTAGCCTAAGGCAGTTTTCTGGTTGCTACAATCGAGAAATTTTGGTGTGTATTATACACATTTATATTCTCATCATAAATGTGGAGGAAGTATTTAAGATACACAGCCAGCATCTTGGATTTAAATACATGGTTTCCAGGAAAGTGCTCAGGAAAACTCTCATTGACTATTTAAAACATGCAATAAACAGCAAAATAAACATATTTTCAGCAGGGGAGATTCATTGGTTTTGTGGTCACTGGTGAAAAATAATAAGGCTAAAATCACTGACATTTGCTCTTCTTTCCTCTCTCTCTTCTCTTGATTTCTTTTCTCTTCTCTTTTCTAGCTGTCCCTGGACAATCTTACTCAGTGTAATTATCCACTTTGATTATCCACTTCAATGCAGATTACTTCCACAACTATCTCACTCTTCTCCCCTGAGCCCCAGATATACACCATTAATGACTGCCTACAACCTAGTATCTGAAATATAACAACTACAAATGACTCAGCATCCTTCCCTCCACACACCACGCCTGCCCCTTCTTCTATATACCTTACCTCAGGTAAGGAAACTGCAGCCTTCCAAGCTAAAAAAACTCATATGATCAAAACTCATCCCTTTCCTTTAAGAAAAATCATATTTTTGGTTATCAACTATTCTATTCTAATTCCAAAACCTCTTCAATTTTGTTCCCTCTTCTTCATCCCCCAAGGCCACTGCATTTGTTCATCACTCATTAAAAATTTCTTAGATTTCCGCAGTAGCTTCCCAGTTGGACTCTGGATCTCCACATTTCCTCCTCATCCATTTTTAGTAGCACTTCCTAAGATTAATTTTTACAAAAAAAATTTTAAAGGTCATTCCAAGCTCAAGAGCCTTCAAAGATTTCTCACTGCTTCCAAGATACAGTCTAGACTTTAGCTTGGCACATAGGATGCCTTATAATTTGGTTCTAAAGCTTCTTTTCTGACATTTACTGTTCCTTCTTTGCACCCCCATAAACGCTAAGATCAAACCACACAAACCTCTCCATTGTTTTAGAAAAACACCACACCTTTTATACATTTCTATCTTTGTATATGCGTTTCCTCTGCCTAGAGTAGATCCTCCACTTTATCTTACTAGCATACAGAGACTCCACTGTGGCTTTTCACATGGGGTATTAATTGTTTATTTGTGACTCGATCACTAAATTATGCTTCTGGAAAGAGGAGATTGTGCGTACACCATAGGTATCCAGCAAATAATAGACATTTAATTTCAGTGAATGAATACTTAAATAAATCCAAGGCAACATCCATAGTAATTACATCCATAAATAATGATCTTAGTGATGTTAGGATAAGGTCAACAAATCAGTGAGTAGTAAATTGTTCAGGAGATACACATTTTAGGGAGGATGAAAAATCTGGAAAGATACCATTTTCTCTTCTCTTTTTACTTTCAGAATGAAGTAAAATTTGACTCCACATTTAAAAGCAGCCTGGTGAATTCTACTTTACATCCCTATCAAAATCTAACTCAGAAATGATGTCATAAATTTCCCACACCTAATACTGAGTCAATTCCCCATGTGTAGTGTTAGGGGCATTACTTCTTCTAAGGGAAATGCAGATGGTGATCATGAATGACACAAAGAAACACATTTTGGATCTTTGATGATATTAAGGAATAATTGATAAAGGTATTATAGAAAATATCCTTAAATATTAAGGATATTTAGAAAATATTCTTAACTTTTAGTGATACATAATGAAAACACAGAAGTGACATCTGATATTGCTTCAAAATAATATGAAATGGTGAAACAGTTAAGAGTGTGGATGATACATTTACCCATGAGTTAATGGGTGATGGGTATTTATTAAAATATTTGTCCAGGTGTCTATATGTTTGAAATTTTCTCAATAAGTTAAAAAAATACATTTTCCATCGTGACCAATGCCTCCACAATTGTGAACAATTAAAGTGACATCAAATATTTGTTCTTGCTATTTGTGAGGCACTCTGATATTTTCTATTCTAGTCTCTCCCATTCTATTTTTAAAATATAATTATGGACCACTAAATTTATTTGTTTTGATAGTGGGTAATGGCAAACACTCTGTTACACAGTGGAATAATTTTTCATATGTTAGTCTCCCCCTGTCCAATGCTCCCTCTAAGAGTTTTCTATATTACACATTAATTAGTAACCACCTCATAAATCGGCCAACCTCTTAAACATCATATCTTCTTGATGTTGCTCTAATTCTGACAAATGGCTCTTGCCACGAAGTCTGCTGTAGAAAATTTTTCTAGAATTGGACTAAACAGATGAAGATTAAGGCAGGCCATGGATAAAGCTAAGGCAACCTAGGAAAGACAATTCATGACATCATAAAATCATTTTCCTGACTCAGAACAGGCATAACTCTTTGTGTGTGTGTGTGTGTGTGTGTGTGTGTGTGTGTGTGTGATATATGGCCTTTATTATGTTGAGGTAAGTTCCTTCTATGCCTACTTTCTGACGAGTTTTTATCATAAATGGGTGTTGAATTTTGTCAAAAGCTTTTTCTGCGTCTACTGAGATGATCATATGACTTTTATTCTTTAATTAGTTAATGTGGTGTATCACATTGATTGGTTTGTGTATATTGAAGAATCCTTGCATCCCTGGGATAAATCCCACTTGATCATTGTGTACGATCCTATTAATGTGCTGTTGAACACTGTTTGCTAGTATTTTGTTGAGGATTTTTGCATCTATGTTCATCAGTGATATTGGCCTGTAGTTTTTTTGTTTGTTTGTTTGTTTTAAGTTATTTATTTATTTATGACTGTGTTGGGTCTTCGTTTCTGTGTGAGGGCTTTCTCTAGTTGTGTCAAGTGGGGGCCACTCTTCATCCTGGTGTGCGGGCCTCTCACTATCACAGCCTCTCGTTGTGGAGCACAGGCTCCAGACATGCATGCTCAGTAATTGTGGCTCAGGGGCCCAGCTGCTCCACGGCACGTGAGATCTTCCCAGACCAGGGCTCGAACCTGTGTGCCCTGCATTGGCAAGCAGATTCTCAACCACTGCGCCACCAGGGAAGCCTGGCCTGTAGTTTTCTTTTTCTCTGACATCTTGGTCTGGTTTGGGTATCAGGGTGATAGTGACCTCAGAGAATGAGTTTGGGAGTGTTCCTCCCTCTGCTATATTTTGGAAGAGTTTGAGAAGGATAGGTGTTAGCTCTTCACTAAACGTTTGATAGAATTCTCCTCTGAAGCCATCTGCTCCTGGGCTTTTGTTTCTTGGAAGATTTTTAATCACAGTTTCAATTTCAGTGCTTGTGATTGTAGACAGGCATAACTCATTTTATTGGACTTTGTCAAATTTGGGGTTCACTGGAGAGAACCACTAAGAAATTAAAAGTTATTACTGACATTATCCAAGTAAAAAGTATTCAAAGCAATGCTAGTGGAATGATAATCGTATTATGCTAATATTTACCTGTGCTCTTCTTTCGAGGGGACCAAATTACAAAGTAGATGTGTTTGATATTTACATACTCTTATGAAGTACAAAATATTACCATTTTCATTTAATATAAAAGAAATCAAGCACAAACAGTGTTTCTTAAAACACTCATGAAAACTTGCTGCACCTCCTGATGATCCATTCTTTCTTCTTACATCAATAGTCTACTGCAGAGATGGCGGACGAGTAAGACACGGAGATCACCTTCCTCCCCACAGATACACCAGAAATACATCTACACGTGGAACAACTCCTTCAGATCACCTACTGAATGCTGGCAGAAGACCTCAGACCTCCCAAAAGGCAAGAAACTCCCCACGTACCTGGGTAGGGCAAAAGAAAAAAGAATAAACAGAGACAAAAGAATAGGGATGGGACCTGCACCAGTGGGAGGGAGCTGTGGAGGAAAGGTTTCCACACACTAGGAAGCCCCTTCGGGGTGGAGACTGCGGGTGGCGGAGGTGGGGAGCGTCGGAGTCACAGAGGAGAGCACAGCCACAGGGGTGCGGAGGGCAAAGCGGAGAGGTTCCCACACAGAGGATCGGTGCCGACCAGCACACACCAGCCCGACAGGCTTGTTTGCTCATGCGCCGGGGCGGGCGGGCCTGGGAGCTGAGGCTCCGTCTTCGGTCGGACCGCAGGGAGAGGACTGGTGTTGGCGGCGTGAACACAGCCTGCAGGGGGTTAGTGCACCACGGCTAGCCGGGAGGGAGTCCGGGGAAAAGTCTGGACCTGCCGAAGAGGCAAGAGACTTTTTCTTCCCTCTTTGTTTCCTGGTGAGCGAGGAGAAGGGATAAAGAGTGCTGCTTAAAGGAGCTCCAGAGACGGGCACGAGCCGCAGCTAACAGTGCGGACCCCAGAGATGGGCATGAGACGCTAAGGATGCTGCTGCCGCCACCAAGAAGCCTGTGTGTGAGCACAGGTCACTATCCACGCCTCCCTTCCAGGGAGGCTGTGCAGCCTGCCACAGCCAGGGTCCCGGGATCCAGGGACAACTTCCCCGGGAGAATGCACAGCGCGCCTCAGGCTGGTGCAACGTCCCGCCGGCCTCTGCCACTGCAGGCTTGCCCCACATCCGCACCCCTCCCTCCCCCCGGCCTGAGTGAGGCAGAGCCCCCGAGTCAGCTGCTCCTTTAACCCTGTCCTGTCTGAGCAAAGAACAGACGCCCTCCGGTGACCTACACGCAGAGGCGGGGCCAAATCCAAAGCTGAGCCATCGGAGCTGTGCAAACAAAGAAGATAAAGGGAAATCTCTCCCTGCAGACTCAGGGGCAGCGGATTAAATCTCCACAATCAACTTGATGTACCCTGCATCTGTAGAATACCGGAATAGACAACGAATCATCCCAAATTCAGGAGATGGATTTTGATAGCAAGATTTATGATTTTTTCCACTTTTCCTCTTTTTGAGACTGTGTATGTATATGCTTCTGTGTAAGATTTTGTCTGTATAGCTTTGCTTTCACCATTTGTCCTAGGGTTCTATCCGTCTGATTTTTTTTTTTTTTTACTTTTTAAAAATATTTTTTTCTTAATAATTAATTTTTATTGTAATAACTTTATTGTATTTTCTTTTATCCTCTTTCTTTCTTTCCAATTTTTCTCCATTTTATTCTGAGCCATGTGGATGAAAGGCTCTTGGTGCTGCAGCCAGGAGTCAGTGTTATGCCTTTGAGGTGGGAGAGCCAAATTCAGGACACTGGTCCACAAGAGGACTGCCAGCTCCACATAATACCAAATGGTGAAAATCTCCCAGAGATCTCCATCTCAACACCAGCACCCAGCTTCACTCAATGACCAGAAAGCTACAGTGCTGGACACCCTATGCCAAACAACTAGTAAGACAGGAACACAAACCCGCCCATTAGCAGAGAGGCTGCCTAAAATCATAATAAGTCCACAGACACCCCAAAACACACCATTAGACTTAGACCTGCCGACAAGGACAAGATCCAGCCTCATCCACCAGAACACAGGCACTAGTCCCCTCCACCAGGAAGCCTACACAACCCACTGAACCAACTTTAGCCACTGGAGACAGACACCACAAACAATGGAAACTACGAACCTGCAGCCTGCAAAAAGGAGACCCCAAACACAGTAAGATAAGCAAAATGAGAAGACAGAAAAACACACAGCAGATGAAGGAGCAAGATAAAAACCCACCAGACCTAAGAAATGAAGAGGAAATAGGCAGTCTACCTGAAAAAGAATTCAGAATAATGATAGTAAAGATGATCCAAAATCTTGGAAATACAACAGAGAAAATGCAAGAAACATTTAACAAGGACCTAGAAGAACGAAAGATGAAACAAGCAACAATGAACAATACAACAAATGAAATTAAAAATACTCTAGAAGGGATCAATAGCAGAATTGATCAATAGCAGAACTGAAGCAGAAGAACGGATAAGTGACCTGGAAGATAAAATAGTGGAAATAACTACTGCAGAGCAAAATAAAGAAAAAAGAATGAAGAGAACTGAGGACAGTCTCAGAGACCTCTGGAACAACATTAAACACACCAACATTCGAATTATAGGGGTTCCAGAAGAAGAAGAGAAAACAAAAGGGACAGAGAAAATATTTGAAGAGATTATAGATGAAAACTTCCCTAATATGGGAAATAGTTAATCAAGTCCAGGAAGCACAGAGAGTTCCATACAGGATAAATCCAAAGAGAAACATGCCAAGACACATATTAATCAAACTGTCAAAAATTAAATACAAAGAAAACATATTAAAAGCAGCAAGGGAAAAACAACAAATAACACACACGGGAATCCCCATAAATTTAACAGCTGATCTTTCAGCAGAAACTCTGCAACCCAGAAGGGACTGGAAGGACATATTTAAAGTGATGAAGGAGAAAAACCTACAACCAAGTTTACTCTACCCAGCAAGGATTGCATTCAGATTTGATGGAGAAATTAAAACCTTTACAGGCAAGCAAAAGCTGAGAGAGTTCAGCATCACCAAACCAGCTTTACAACAAATGCTAAAGGATCTTCTCCAGGCAAGAAACACAAGAGAAGGAAAAGGGCTACAATAACAAACCCGAAACAATTTAGAAAATGGGAATAGGAACATACATATCGATAATTATCTTAAATGTAAATGGATTAAAGGCTCCCACCAAAAGACACAGACTGGATGAACGGATACAGAAACAAGAACCATATATATGCTGTCTACAAGAGACTCACTTCAGACCTAGAGACACATACAGACTGAAAGTGAGGGGATGGAAAAGGATATTCCACGCAAATGGAAACCAAAAGAAAGCTGGAGTAGCAATTCTCATATCAGACAAAATAGATTTTAAAATAAAGACTACTAGAAGACACAAAGAAGGACACTACTAATGATCAAGGGCTCGATCCAAGAAGAAGATATAACAATTGTAAATATTTATGCACCGGATGTAGGGGCACCTCAATACATCAGGCAACTACTAACAGCCATAAAAGGGGAAATCGACAGTAACACATTCATAGTAGGGGACTTTAACACCCCACTTTCACCCATGGATAGATCATCCAAAATGAAAATAAATAAGGAAACACAAGCTTTAAATGATACATTAAACAAGATGGACTTAATTGATATTTTTAGGACATTCCATCCAAAAACAACAGAATACGCATTTTTCTTAAGTGCTCATAGAACATTTTCCAGGATACGTCATATCTTGGGTCACAAATCAAGCTTGGTAAATTTAAGAAAATTGAAATTGTATCAAGTATCTTTTCCAATCACAATGCTATGAGACTAGATACCAATTACAGGAAAAGATCTGTGAAAAATACAAACATATGGAGGCTAAACAATACACTACTTAATAACGAAGTGATCACTGAAGAAATCAAAGAGGATATCAAAAAATACCTAGAAACAAATGACAGTGGAGACACGACGACCCAAAACCTATGGGATGCAGCAAAAGCAGTTCTAAGAGGGAAGTTTATAACAATACAATCCTACCTTAAGAAACAGGACACATCTCGAATAAACAACCTAACCTTGCACCTAAAGCAATTAGAGAAAGAACAACAAAAAAACCCAAAGTTAGCAGAAGGAAAGAAATCATAAAAATCAGATCAGAAATAAATGAAAAAGATAAGAATGAAACAATAGCAAAGATCAATAAAATTAAAAGCTGATTCTTTGAGAAGATAAACAAAATTGACGAACCATTAGCCAGATTCATCAAGAAGAAAAGGGAGAAGACTCAGATCAATAGAATTAGAAATGAAGAAGGAGAAGTAACACCTGACACTGCAGAAATACAGAAGATCATGAGAGATTACTACAAGCACCTCTATGCCAATAAAATGGACAACCTGAAAGAGATGGACAAATTCTTTGAAATGCACAACCTGCCAAGACTGAATCAGGAAGAAATAGAAAATATGAACAGACCAATCACAAGCACTGAAATTGTAACTGTGATTAAAAATCTTCCAACAAACAAAAGCTCAGGACCAGATGGCTTCAAAAGTGAATTCTATCAAACATTTAGAGAAGAGCTAACACCTATCCTTCTCAAACTCTTCCAAAATATAGCAGAGGGAGGAACACTCGCAAACCCATTCTACGAGGACACCATCACTCTGATAAAAAACCAGACAAGGATGTCACAAAGAAAGAAAACTACAGGCCAATATCACTGATGAACATAGATGCAAAAATCCTCAACAAAATACTAGCAAACAGAATCAAAGAGCACATTAAAAAGATGATACAACTTGATCAAGTGGGGTTTATTCCAGGAATGCAAGGATTCTTCCATATAGGGAAATCAATCAACGTGATACACCATATTAACAAATTGAAGGAAAAAAACATATGGTCATCTCAATAGATGCAGAGAAAGCTTTCAACAAAATTCACACCCATTTATGATAAAAACCCTGCAGAAAGTAGGCATAGAGGGAACTTTCCTCAACATAATAAAGGCCATATATGACAAACCAACAGCCAACACCATCCTCAATGGTGAAAATCTGAAACCATTTCCACTAAGATCAGGAAGAAGACAAGGTTGCCCACTCTCACTACTCTTATTCAATATAGTTTTGGAAGTTTTAGCCACAGCAATCAGAGAAGAAAAGGAAATAAAAGGAATCAAAATTGGAAAAGAAGAAGTAAAGCTTTCACTGTTCACAGATGATATGATACAATACATAGAGAATCCTAAAGATGCTACCAGAAAACTACTAGAGCTAATCAATGAATTTGGTAGAGTAGCAGGATACAAAATTAATGCACAGAAGTCTGGCATTCCTAGACACTAATGATGAAAAATCTGAAAGTGAAATCAAGAAAACACTCCATTTACCATTGCAACAAAAAGAATAAGATATCTAGGAATAAACCTATCTAAGGAGACAAAAGACCTGTATGCAGAAAATTTTAAGACAAAGATGAAAGAAATTAAAGGTGATACAAACAGATGGAGAGATATACCATGTTCTTGGATTGGAAGAATCAACACTGTGAAAATGACTATACTATCCAAAGCAATCCACAGATTCAATGCAATCCCTATCAAACTACCACTAGCATTTTTCACAGAAATACAAAAAAAAATTCACAATTTGTATCAAAACACAAAAGACCCCAAATAGCCAAAGCAATCTTGAGAATGACAAACAGAGCTGGAGGAATCAGGACCCTGACTTCAGACTATACTACAAAGCTACAGGAATCAAGACAGTATGGTACTTGTACAAGAACAGAAATATAGATCAATGGTACAAGATAGAATGCACAGAGATAAACCCACACACATATGGGCACCTTATCTTTGATAAAGGAGGCAGGAATATACAGTGGAGAAAGGACAGCCTCTTCAATAACTGGTGTTGGGAAAATTGGACAGGTACATGTAAAAGTATGAGATTAGAACAGTCCCTAACACCATACAGAAAAATAAGCTCAAAATAAATTAAAGACCTAAATGTAAGGCCAGAAACTATCAAACTCTTAGAGGAAAACATAGGCAGAACACTCTGTGACATAAATCACAACAAGATCCTTTTTGACCCACCTCCTAGAGAAATGAAATAAAAACAAAAATAAACAAATGGGACCTAATGAAACTTCAAAGCTTTTGCACAGCAAAGGAAACCATAAACAAGACCAAAAGACAATCTTCAGAATGGGAGAAAATATTTGCAAATGAGGCAACTGACAAAGATTAATCTCCAAAATTTACAAGCGCCTCATGCAGCTGAATAACAAAAAAACAAACAACCCAATCCAAAAATGGGCAGAAGACCTAAGTAGACATTTCTCCAAAGAAGATATACAGATTGCCAACAAACACATGAAAGAATGCTCAACATCATTAATCATTAGAGGAATGCAAATCAAAACTACAATGAGATATCATCTCACACCAGTCAGAATGGCCATCATCAAAAAATCTAGAAACAATAAATGCTGGAGAGGGTGTGGAGAAAAGGGAACACTCTTGCACTGCTGGTGAGAATGTGAATTGGTACAGCCACTGTGGAGAATAGTATGGAGTTTCCTTAAAAAACTACAAATAGAACTATTACATGACCCAGCAATCCCACTACTGAGCATATACCCTGAGAAAACCATAATTCAAAAAGAGTCATGTACCAAAATATTCATTGAAGCTCTATTTACAATAGCCCAGAGATGGAAACTCTGTCATAAAAAGAAACAAAATTGAGCTATTTGTAATGAGGTGGATAGACCTAGAGTCTGTCATACAGAATGAAGTAAGTCAGAAAGAGAAAGACAAATACCATATGCTAACACATATATTTGGAATTTAAGGAAAAAAAATGTCATGAAGAACCTAGGGGTAATACAGGAATAAAGACACAGACCTACTAGAGAATGGACTTGAGGATATGGGGAGGGGAAGGGTAAGCTCTGACAAAGTGAGAGATAGGCATGGACATATATACACTACCAAATGTAAGGTAGATAGCTAGTGGGAAGCAGCCGCATAGCATAGGGAGATCAGCTCGGTGCTTTGTCACTCCCTAGAAGGGTGGGATAGGGAGGGTGGGAGGGAGTGAGATGCAAGAGGGAAGAGATATGGGAACATATGTATATGTATAACTAATTCACTTTGTTATAAAGCAGAAACTAACACACGATTGTAAAGCCATTATAATCCAATAAAGATGTAAAAAAAAAAAAAACAAAAAACTACAAATAGAACTACCATATGACCCAGCAATCCCCCTACTGGGCATATACCCTGAGAAAACCATAATTCAAAAAGAGTCATGTACTAAAATGTTCATTGCAGCTCTATGTACAATAGCCAGGAGATGGAAACAACCTAAGTGTCCATCATTGGATGAATGGATAAAGATGTAGCACATATATACAATGGAATATTACTCATCCATATAAAGAAACGAAGTTGAGCTATTTGTAGTGAGGTGGATGGACCTAGAGTCTATCATACAGAGTGAAGTAAGTCAGAAAGAGAAAGACACATACCGTATGCTAACATATATATATGGAATCTAAGGGAAAAAAAAATGTCATGAAGAACCTAGAGGTAATACAGGAATAAAGACACAGACCTACTAAAGAATGTACTTGAATATATGGGGAGGGGGAAGGGTAAGCTGTGACAAAGTGAGAGAGTGGCATGGACTTATATACACTACCAAAAAAAAAAAAAAATTCTACTGCAGGGCTTCCCTGGTGGCGCAGTGATTGTGAGTACGCCTGTCGATTCAGGGGACGCGGGTTCGTGCCCCGGTTCAGGAGGATCCCACATGCCGCGTAGCGGCTGGGCCCGTGAGCCATGGCCGCTGAGCCTGCACGTCTGGAGCCTGTGCTCTGCAACGGGAGAGGCCACAACAGTGAGAGGCCCGCGTATTTCAAAAAAAAAATAAAAAAGTCTACTGTAACCTGCACACCTTGAACAAAGTAGGTTCCCAGTATGAGTGGTGAATAAATAAATGAGCTAGATTATTGAAACAGTTATGGGAGAAATGTCCAATCAGACGTGTTATACTTTTCTTTGTTAACTCAAGAGTATTCCTCTGTATATTTCTTTTTTCTGTTTTTAATGCTTTCAGCTCAGGTAATCCTACCTCAGGTAATTCTTTTCCTCAATCAGGATACAAACTTACGTCTTTTAAGGCCGTTCTATTTTTTTCTAGTTCTATTACCTCAGGATGGTCTATGACTCCTTAAGTTAATTGAGCCTATTCATAAGTTTCCTTTAGGATGGCCATAAAAGTAAAACCTCATCTATGTCCCATACTATCCCATTGAACCAGAATTTTCTTAAACATCGACATTTATGGTGAATGTAAAAAAAGTCAAAGTTTGTTTTTACTTAACTATTTAAAATTTTTGTTACCTACTTAAAAATCACATTTGCCTTTAAAAGGTCACTATTTAATTCAATGGCATCTTAATCTGTGATATAAGGGACATTTTTTTCCCCTAAGGAAAATGCATTTTGAGTTATAAGTAACTTTCAGATTCCAGGTTGTATAATGTCACTAACTGATGTAATACAAATGCACATTCAGAATATCTTACTCAAACTAAATGCTACAAAATTCTACAAAAATCAGCTATCAATATTTTAACAAAATAGTCTCTATTTTTCAAAGTCACAAGTTATTTAAAATAACTACTATATTCCAGTAGAAATAGAAAGAGAATGAGTGTATGTGATACTGTTAAGGGAAGAATACTGTCACTGGATATCAAATGTGGATAAATTATTAAATGAAACGGTTAATTCAAAAAAAATTAAGCATTTAAGAGATTATTTCAAAATTTATGGAGAAATATTTTAAAATGTGTAAAAATCTAAATTCATTACATAATAACTAAGTGAAAAACATCAGTGTCAGTGGCAAAATCCAGGGTATGAAGATAAAAAATAAACAACTTGATGCATAGATTTTGTACAAAATTATTTAATATTCACTTATTAAATCTAATAACAAAAGTTAATTTGGAAGAATATTTGCTAACATTGCACATATATAAAAAGTTGACTCTCTGGTTTATAATTTCATCTTTTTCTTTTTAAATATTCTAGAACCAAATGAATCTTATGATAAACTTTTTTTAAAAAAAAACAGCATCACACATAGGTCACACATTATGTAAAACAATGATTCTAATTTATACTTCTTAGCCATAGGCACATTAAGAATCAACAGATATCCACAAAAGACAAATATCTGTGGGATAGTAGTTGAATAATTGGAAAATCTTGAGTAAAGTTATAGTTGAGTGCAGCCATAGTTCAACCTTATCTGGGTCACACTAGATGTCATCTAGATTAAATAAGATATTTGTTTCCACAAATGTAGATGGCCACCATATACCCAGACCTCAACACATTGCATCAGAATTGTGGCCAATCCCAATCCCTGAAGCAGAGGGATAGCAGTGTGTTCAGGATACAGGCACTTAAACTATTCTGAAACTGTCAATAGCTACTTTGAAATCGTACCTAATTTTCTGAGTTTCTGCTTACAAACTAATGTCCTATGTAGAGAGTAAAAATTGCCTCACCAAACTTTAATATAAAATTGCATCTAAGTGACATTATCTTTCCACCAAAATTAATATGGGGAGAAAAAGAAAATATATTGCTTGAAATGATTACCTCCATGAAGCTTGGGTGTGTCTGTTGAAAATTCAAAACCCTGAGTAAATTATCTGAAGCATTGTATGCTTGCTCAGTCTTAACCCTGTGGAGTTTCTCAGCCTCAGAAACTTTGGAAAGTTACTGTGTATAGATGCTGACATATAGATATTTCTGGAGGAAAAAAATAGAATGATAATAAGAAAAGAGGCAGAGGGGAATATATCTGCCATGAAAAAGCCCAAGCTACCCGTCACAGGTGGATGGAATGAAACCCTGGGCTTCCAACCCTACCAGGGAGAGGAGGAACTTAGGAACTACTTAAAAGCTATCTGTGTTTCCAGAAATGATGGCAGCTGCTGTACAAAAAGGCAACAGGCTTTTGCATATAATTAAACTGATTAAAACTCCATAGTCTTTATGTAATTTCAGCTTTGTGCAGTTTCAGTTGCATTGCTGTAAATTTCAGGACTTCCAATTTCAGAGCTGCCTAACGACAGCCCATTAGCCCCTTCACTCTGAAAGATGCCCTATCTCACTATAACAAAGAATATTAAACTCAATCTGGTTTGGTTAACTCCAGATTCTCCTTTGATAAATCAGTAAATGACTATGGTCCAGAATCACAGAAGTGAATTTTTCTAAGAGCAAAATGAAAAACCTCTCTCACTCATTAAACCTCAATTCTAATGCTTTTTAATAATCTGATACTAATCTGTGAAGATCATACAATTGCCAGATGACTCTAAAATTTAAAACGCTAACAGTTAGAAACACTTTTCTTATTGTGACTGAATTCCTTATTTGATTATAAGGAACTACACATTCCAAAGGCCATTTTCTTAAAAAATACATTTTTTTTTGTAAATATACTTGGCTACTTTTCCTGTGAAAAATGACTGTTCACTCTTAATGTTTACATTTATGCTGTTAAATTATTAGGAAGTGTGCAAATTTTCCAATCTTTTATACTCAGCTTTCCAAAACAAGCAACTCCCACATCGTAGTACTTGGAAATTCCCTATGTTATAGCAGGAGTTTTAAAATCTACTTTTATGAATGATGTGACATTGAGTACCATATTCTGGATTTGTGTATATAAAATGCTATTGTTGTACAGTTAGATATATATTTCTGCAACTCTTGAAGAGAGCAAAAGAGAAAGACAACGAAACCTTTGCTAGCTGATCGTTGTTGAGTCAGGAAATATAAACGTTCTCTCATTTAATTCTCAACAGTTTGGGTGAGGCAGGTGTTGAACACATTGGGGAGGTAATAGGATGTGATAATGTTATAGACACTTTAGTACCATGACTCACTGGTGATGTGGTTTGGGGCATTACTTCTCTGAGTCTCAGTGTCGCAATTATCACCTGTAAATAATGAGGACAATGGTAGCTGCAAAATAGTGCCGCGGGTACTTTAGATTCTATCTGAGGACCTGGTCTATGAATGTTAGGTTTTCTTCTGCTGCTGTCATGTATTTTCCTGACATGTTTCTTATCATGGTTTTAAAATACTGTGGAAATTTTTTTTAATGACATAGATATTTCAATATCGTTATTTTAATTACTTAGTATTGACGTAGATATTAATATTTGACTGAATCTTGAATTTTGAAAACAACATGCTGCCTCATATAGCAACTTAGAAGGTGTTAAACCATATATTTAAAGTGTCATAGGGGATTTCCTTGGTGGTCCAGTGGTTAAGACTCCGCTGCAGGGGGCATGGGCTCAATCCCGGGTCGGGTAACGAAAAAAAAAAAAGTTTCATAGAAACACTTTCCACTTCTCAAATGATGCATTGTTTCTTGAATTCTGTTCTTTGTGGATGAAATAAAGCCAAGTTAAAGTCTCTGTAATGGATATAGAGCTTTTATTTCATTACTCTAAGAAAGGCAAAGTGTATCTTATGAACTGCATATCATCATCAAATTAAGATATAGAAAGATTTAAAACTTTCAATGAGGCCCCAAGGTCATGGAAGAAACAAGCCAGATAGCACTTCTCCTCATTTTCATCAGGGTTCTCTCAAGAAAATACTATGCAGTCAGAGTGTATTTGGCACAGTATAGAAAAGAACAAAGACTTTTGCAAGCAAAACACCTAAGCACTGTCGTACTAATCCAAGATAAAACTTTATGTAGAAGTTTACATTTCTAAAACCTTCTTTGTATTAGAAAAAAGAGAGGAATAATTCAGGTTTTCCAAATTCCTGTTGGCTTGCTATAAGTTTGAAGGAAAGAATGACAATAAAAGTTCAGCAGCTGATGGGTGGAGTGCAGTACAGGCTCCCTTTGTCCAGAGTGGAAATAAGCACATCCTGAAAATAAATTTCTATGGTGTACTTGAACTACCTGAGGTTGATACTTTGCAAACACCTCAGATAAAATAAAAAAATGTGCTGTGCTATATGGTTTAAATTGTACTGTTGTTGCCCAACCAGTTCCACAGAAAAGTTAATAAAACATTAATAAAATACAAGTTATCTCATAGAATTTAAAGGTAATTAAAAACCACAAAGGCTTTGTCCTATTTTCTCATAATTTGAAGTTATGAAAACCCCACAAAGATGTACTATAAAGGACCATTGACAGCGTTATGATCCATGATCCATTTTAATAAGGAAAGCATTTGCAATGAATGGTTAAAATCCATATACCATCTCTCCACCAAAGTTTCCATTTAAGACTTAAGAAGATCTTCAGTCTGAAGAAAACAATTTCATTACATTTGTCTTACTATTACCATTTAAAAATCATGTATTTATGGACATTCCATCTATAGTGTAATTAAGCACAACTAAATTTATCACACAGAACAATAACTTTACTATACATTAGTAAGTTGGTAAACATATACTTCACACCCAAAATTCCACCCCCATAGAAATCTATTAGGATATTACAAAAAAAAATCTACAATGTTCTTTGGACAAATATTTATAGCCATATTTATTTTGTATTTTAAAGTCTATTTATAGTTACAGTATTTCATTTATTTTTGTTTATGAAGTTTCCAAACTTCTGTATAAGTCCTCGAAACTTGTTTTCATTTGGCTGATATGAGTGGTAAACACCAGTGTTGTAATTAAGCATTGGGCTGGACCTGCCATAACTATTGCCCATAGTTGAGGATTTCATTTCTGGGTGGTGTGTACTGGTATTTGGCATGTTGCTTGTTGGCTGAATAGAGCTTTCAATACTACAAAATGGTTCAAAACGACTGTAAACACGCCGGTCAATTGAATGAGTTCTTATAAGCTCATCATTGGGCTTTGGTCTTGGAGAAGAAGCTGGTTTTCTTTCAGGAACAACAATTGTTTTAATCTCCTTCGAATCTCGGTACTGGATCTGCTCAGTGTTGAATCTCGGGGCAGAGGCATCTCCTGCTTTTTCCAAGAACTTGCTTTCAACTGGACCTGAAGAAGGTATAGTTTTGTTACTTTCATCAGATGAAGAATGTATCCCCTGAGATGAACGAACTGCTACATCTTCCTTACCCTTGTGGATGCTGCCTGGAGAGCTGGATGAAGAAGAATGTTTTCTTCTAGGAGATGAATCAATTTTGGGTTCTGATTTTTTTTGTTTTTGATTCTCTTCAGCCTCAGAAACTAAAGTGTCAGAACTACTACACATTCTATAAAAGGCAGGTGCTTTATTTTTGGATAGATTTTCTTTCTTTTCTGGGGTAAGGCTAAGTAATGACCTTAACTTCAGAGAGCCCTTTTTCAAAAAACTTGGGGAACCCTTCACTTCTTTCTTGGAAGTGAGTTCTTTGTTGGGTTCTTCTTTATTCTCATCAAGCAAAGCAGCAATGGAAATTGATCTGATAGCAGTGCCACTTGGAGGGTCTCTCTTGGTAACCTCTTCCTCATCCTCTTCCATGGCATGGGTCACATTATGAACACTTCTAGAACTTTTTAACAAATCCTCTTTAGTTTTTTCTGGTTGTCTAATTTGATTCCTGGTAAGTGTACTATACACATAATGCTTACTATTTCCATGATTTAAATTGGCTTTTGAGTGGTCAGTGAATGGGAAACTTCGCCTTTTAAGCAGATTCTCATTTTGTTGATTCTTTAGGTTTTCTGTCTGCTTATTTACAGACAAGGTTGTACATAAATGTTTGTTTGAGTCCGTAGGGCCATTTGTAGTTGGGATTAAAACTGCCAGGTTCCTTTCGGGAACCTGTAGGGTGTGCGTTTTTGGTGCCTCTGACTGCAACGGGAGCTTGGGGGTTGATTCCTGTGAGGGTTTGTCTGTCGGATGCTGTGTGCCTGTTGGGGTGTCTGGGATCTTTTTAGGAGTGTCATTTCCCTGGGAACCAATGACTGTTGAATTTGAGGAATCAGTTGTACAACTGTTAACTTCCTGTTGCTCAGGTAAAGTGGGTTTAAACACAAAAGAAGAACGAAGCCGAGAGTGAGTATAAACGGTATTGGCTTTCAAATTCTCAGGACCGTCGTAGCCCTCAAACCGGTCACCTAGAACCGATCCATTGGAATCACAAGAAGCTTCTGAATGATCATTTAAGTAGGATTCAATTCTCCAGTTACGCAAGAATGACTTGGTGGTATGTTCAAGGTTTGGCATGTGTTGTTGCAAAAAGCGAATATGATTATCTGTCCCGTTAAAAGACTTCCGCACGTTGGAATTCCTTTCTGGAAGGTTTGTCGTCTTCCTCTGGGCAAGTCGGTCAGCAAAACTCTGGGCAGGTGTGTTCTGGTGGCCTGCATAGCCTCCCTGTGATGAGGATGCCACACTGAGACTATCTGAAGGCCTTTTCCAATTATAGGGAGCATTAACGGTTCGATTCAGAGCCCTGTGAAGCAGCAGGTATGGTGCTGTTTCTGGCTGTTCCCCAGCATAACTATGCCTCTTCCAATTTTCATTTATCTGACTGTGTTGATGCTGACGGATTGGATCATTAAAGTTGGAAACAAAATGAGGTCTGTATGCATGATTTCTTATGTTATATCTGTCACGTTCATTGAGAGTATATATCCCTCTGTTTTTGAAGTAGCTAGAATCTAGTTTATGAATTTTGTCTTGTGTACCAAAAAGGTTTCTTTGGCTGGAAACGGAAGCTAAGGAAGACACTGAATGCTGGTAAATGCCATTCTCCCAGAGTGCTTTGCTGTGCTTCACCCTTGCTGACTCTTCCCATGCAAATGAGCTGGGGACAGAGGACCTGGCATAGAGAGTCCTAAATTCTTCATCAAAGGACTCAACAAGTTGTCCCGTGATTATCTGAACCATGCTGAGGTGTGCTTTTTCAAATGACCACATGTAGCTGGGAAAAAAAAAATCAAAATAGGCAAATTTTAATTGTGCTGACAATATTTAGCTCTATTAAGAAAAGTGTCATTTAATGTTGACAAAAGAGTATTTTTGTTTATTTTCCTTAACTACCATAATTTAGAACATTTTCAGTCATTATATGCTTGCAGTACATGTCTCCCCACTCCCATATTCATATGTTAAATAACAAAGCAACACAAGTTCTGGCTTTCAATCCATCCATAATTTCAAGAAGTACAAAGAAAAGCCTGGTGTGCATTTTTCATCTCTGCCTACTAAGATTTTATGGAGTAAAATATGACATTATATTCCTTATACAACATCCTGGCAGGGTGCAGGCAAGCTGGTATTGGAGGAAAAGTTGAGAGCCTCTGCCAAGCTGTCTATTCCACATGAACTTGGACCTCAGTTTCCTCCCAGCCAGAATGAGGATAAGGACAGCATAATTCGCTACAATTCCTTATGGTCCTAGCATGTCATGATGCAAGATCATCTGTGCTAATGCGTGTATTTCATCTCTGTGGCTTAAGTGTAAATGTAATTTAGGTGCCAGGGTTTGGAAACAGACAGGATTTGTGGCAGCAGCTTCAGCCACTAAGGGCATCCTTCACTTCACTAAGTATATACAGTAAATTCAGTACTTACAAACCATGCCAATCAGAATGCCAGTTAAGACCTTTCCATGTAGAATACAACTGCTAGGGGATTGAAGTTTGTAATTACTTTATAGTACTTTGTGGAACTTCAAATCTCTCTCCTGAAGTTTAGAGGCAACAGTTATCTTGAAGTTTCATATATAATTTAAAATCTTATTTTAGAAAATCTTGATAATGTAACATAGAGAGTAACTGAGCTGAAAAGGCCATTGCTAATATGCTATGTCTCAAAAAATGTACATGATATAATGGGGTTTATACGAAAGAAAGAGGAGACAGAGCCATTCTCCACAATAAAGGAGCTTACTGTTTATACAGGGAAGATAATAACAGAGGGCAGATGGAAATATTAAAAGAATGTGCAGAACAATAATCTAAAATACATAAAATATCATAAACAGCAGTGTATAACTTCCAGGTTTTCCTATGACAATTTCAAATGAGGGTATCCAATTCAAAATCTGATTTACAAACATTGATAAAAAATTATGTGTTTTATCTCTTCATTGTTAGTATCAAGATGTAGCAAAACACCTGTTGTGTTTTCCTGATAAAACTGTCCTTGTCACATGTGAGCTGTCACACAGTGTGTGACATGGTGAGTACAGATGCCAGACCTCTCTAGAAATGTTGGGCATTTAGCATTTCAAGAAGTTTTATGGCTAAGAAATTTGAATTAAAGAAGAAGGCATTCTGAATTTGCCTACAAGGAAAACAATGGCAATACTAGAACAGCAGAGATAAAGGCTGCTTTTACCTAAAAGGGAGAGTACATTTTTAACCAGTTTCTACAAAGACTGGTTCATAACAGTTCCACCAGATCCTCTTATATTTGGTAACAATAAGAAAAATCCATAATTATTAGTCAGAAAAAAACAAAAATGACAAGGGCTGAAAACCATCAATTTTTTTTAAAAGAAGTATATTTAAAATTAACATGAAATAATAAAGAGAGTAGAGTTGTTAGATAATTGTTTTGATGAATTTTAATAATCTGTGGTCCTATGTATTCCATATTCACTTACACAAACAGCAACTTAAATTTTGCCTCTGGCTTATGATATAGATAAGAAGATAAAGAGTTTCTGTTGCTGTTTGTTTGTTTGTTTTTTCCAACACCAATTTTAAAGTAGCTCATTTACAGTCATCTCAACAGATATCACCTGTTAATACCTAGTAAGACAAAATTGATGTGAATTTATTGTTGAAGATAATCTTCAAATTCAAGTTAAATAATAAAAATAGAAAGTACTCATTATGATGAGAATAATAAACACCATTTTATAAGTCAAGTGAACTCCTATTTTAATTAAAATTTCAATTAAAACCCCTCTAAAAACAAGTGGGTCTGACTAAATAGAAACACAAATAATGAGTCTTTAAAAGAATTCATTAATTTCAAGCACTAGTTGTAACTTCTGCTCTTAACACATTTTCTTTTAAAATTCCAAAAAGGATTTTCAATATAGGGTCCCTGAGCTCAAAGAGAAATTTAGCAAATATTAACAGTTAAAACAGGCCTAAAATAGCAGTTGACATTAGGGGCTTTGGATGAATTAACTCATTTAATTCTTACGACAAAAAGTAGGTTCTATTATTATCCTCCTTTTAGAGAGGAGGAAACTAAAGGGCAACCAAGTTAAGTAACTTGTCCACGGCCACCCTATTCAATGAGTTGCCTCCTTCTTGTGGACTTTTTAAGTTCTTAAGAGAAGAGGCAAAATTTGCCCTCACATTGTCCTGTTGACATCCACAGCTCTCCTGGCTGCTTCCTGCAGGCTTTAGTATTGAGTGACCTAGGACTTCACGTGTTCTTTTTTTTTTTTTTTTCCTGGTCTGTTATCATGATGAATTATATTGATTGATTTTTTTTTACATCATTATTGCAGTATAATTGCTTTACAATGGTTTGTTAGTTTCCGCTTTATAAAAAAGTGAATCAGTTATACATATACATATGTTCCCATATCTCTTCCCTCTTGCTTCTCCCTCCCTACTACCCTCCCTATCCCAACCCTCTAGGTGGTCACAAGCACCGAGTTGATCTCCCTGTGCTACGCGGCTGCTTCCCACTAGCTATCTATTCTACGTTTGGTAGTGTATATATGTCCATGCCACTATCTCACTTTGTCACAGCTTACCCTACCCCCTCCCTGTATCCTCAAGGGCATTCACTAGTAGGTCTGTGTCTTTATTCCCGTCTTACCCATAGGTTCTTCATGACATTTTTTCTTTTTTCTTAGATTCCATATATATGTGTTAGCATACGGTATTTGTCTTTCTCTTTCTGACTTACTTCACTGTATGACAGACTCTAGGTCCATCCAAATCACTACAAATAACTCAATTTCGTTTCTTTTTATGGCTGAATAATATTCCATTGTATATATGTGCCACATCTTCTTTACCCATTCATCTGATGATGGACACTTAGGTTGTTTCCATCTCTTGGCTATTGTAAATAGAGCTTCAATGAACATTTTGGTACATGACACTTTTTGAATTATGGTTTTCTCAGGGTATATGCTCAGTAGTGGGATTGCTGGGTCATATGGTAGTTCTATTTGTAGTTTTTTAAAGGAACCTCCATATTGTTCTCCATAGTGGCTGTACCAATTCACATTCCCACCAGCAGTGCAAGAGTGTTCCGTTTTCTCCACACCCTCTCCAGCATTTATTGTTTCTAGATTTTTTGATGATGGCCATTCTGACTGGTGTGAGATGATATCTCATTGTAGTTTTGATTTGCATTTCTCTAATGATTAATGATATTGAGCATTCTTTCATGTGTTTGTTGGCAATCTGTATATCTTTGGAGAAATGTCTATTTAGGTTTTCTGCCCATTTTTGGATTAGGTTGTTTGTATTTTTTGTTATTGAGCTGCATGAGCAGCTTGTAAATTTTGGAGATTAATCCTTTGTCAGTTGCCTCATTTGCAAATATTTTCTCCCATTCTGAGGGTTGTCTTTTGGTCTTGTTTATGGTTTCCTTTGCTGTGCAAAAGCTTTGAGGTTTCATTAGATCCCATTTGTTTATTTTTATTTCCATTTCTCTAGGAAGTGGGTTAAAAAGGATCTTGTTGTGATTTATGTCACAGAGTGTTCTGCCTATGTTTTCCTCTAAGAGTTTGATAGTTTCTGGCCTTATATTTAAGTTTTTAATCCATTTTGAGCTTATTTTTGGGTATGGGGTTAGGGAGTGTTCTAATCTCATACTTTTACATCTACCTGTCCAGTTTTCCC
Source organism: Grampus griseus (assembly GCF_964374135.1). Classification (NCBI taxonomy): domain Eukaryota; kingdom Metazoa; phylum Chordata; class Mammalia; order Artiodactyla; family Delphinidae; genus Grampus; species Grampus griseus. The sequence goes on along the minus strand of NC_139004.1, from coordinate 41,622,143 downwards.
AGCACCACTTATTGAAGAGGCTGTCCTTTCTCCACTGTACATTCCTGCCTCCTTGATCAAAGATAAGGTGACCATATGTGTGTGGGTTTATCTCTGGGCTTTCTATCCTGTTCCATAGATCTATCTTTCTGGTTTTTTGCCAGTACCATGCTGTCTTGATTACTGTAGCTTTGTAGTATAGTCTGAAGTCAGGGAGCCTGATTCCTCCAGCTCTGTTTTTCGTTCTAAAGATTGCTTTGGCTATTTGGGTTCTTATGTGTTTCGATACAAATTGTGAAATTTTTTGTTGTATTTTGGTGAAAAATGCCAGTGTTAGTTTGATAGGGATTGCATTGAATCTGTGGATTGCTTTGGATAGTATAGTCATTTTCACAACGTTGATTCTTCCAATCCAAGAACATGGTCTACCTCCCCATCTATTTGTATCATCTTTAATTTCTTTCAGCAGTGTCTTATAATTTTCTGCATACAGGTCTTTTGTCTCCTTCAGTAGGTTTATTCCTAAATATTTTATTCTTTTTGTTGCAGTGGTAAATGGGAGTGTTTTCTTGATTTCACTTTCAGATTTTTCATCATTAGTGTATAGGAATGCCAGAGACTTCTGTGCATTAATTTTGTATCCTGCTACTCTACCAAATTCATTGATTAGCTCTAGTAGTTTTCTGGTAGCATCTTTAGGATTCTCTATGTATAGTAGTATCATGTCATCTGCAAACAGTGACAGCTTTACTTCTTCTTTTCCGATTTGGATTCCTTTTATTTCTTTTTCTTCTCTGATTGCTGTGGCTAAAACTTCCACAACTATGTTAAATAAGAGTGGTGAGCGTGGGCAAACTTTTCTTGTTCCTGATCTTAGTGGAAATGCTTTCAGTTTTTCACCACTGAGGACGATGTTGGCTGTGGGTTTGTCATATATGGCCTTTTTTATGTTGAGGAAAGTTCCCTCTATGCCTACTTTCTGCAGGGTTTTTATCATAAATAGGTGTTGAATTTTGTCAAAAGCTTTCTCTGCATCTATTGAGATGATCATATGGTTTTTCTCCTTCAATTTGTTAATATGGTGTATCACTTTGATTGATTTGCATATATTGAAGAATCCTTGCATTCCTGGAATAAATCCCACTTGATCATGGTGTATGATCCTTTTAATGTGCTGTTGGATTCTGTTTGCTAGTATTTTGTTGAGGATTTTTGCATCTATGTTCATCAGTGATATTGTCCTGTAGTTTTCTTTCTTTGTGGCATCCTTGTGTGATTTTGATATCAGGGTTATGGTGGCCTCGAAGAATGAGTTTGGGAGTGATCCTCCCTCTGCTATATCTTGGAAGAGTTTGAGAAGGGTAGGTGTTAGCTCTTCTCTTAATGTTTGATAGAATTCGCCTGTGAAGCCATCTGGTCCTGGGCTTTTGTTTGTTGGAAGATTTTTAATCACAGTTTCAATTTCAGTGCTTGTGATTGTTCCGTTCATATTTTCTATTTCTTCCTGATTCAGTCTTGGCAGGTTGTGCATTTCTAAGAATTTGTCCATTTCTTCTAGGTTGTCCATTTTATTGGCATAGAGGTGCTTGTAGTAATCTCTCATGATCTTCTGTATTTCTGCAGTGTCAGGTGTTACTTCTTCTTCATTTCTAACACAATTGATTTGAGTCTTTACCCTTTTTTTCTTGATGAGTCTGGCTAATGGTTTATCAATTTTGTTTATCTTCTCAAAGAATCATCTTTTAGTTTTATTGATCTTTGCTATCATTTCCTTCATGTCTTTTTCATTTATTTCTGATCTGATTTTTATGATTTCTTTCCTTCTGCTAACTTTGGGGGTTTTTTTGTTGTTGTTGTTCTTCTTTCTCTAATTGCTTTAGGTGCAAGGTTAGGTTGTTTATTCAAGATGTGTCCTGTTTCTTAAGGTAGGATTGTATTGCTATAAACTTCCCTCTTAGAACTGCTTTTGCTGCATCCCATAGGTTTTGGGTCGTCGTGTCTACATTGTCATTTGTTTCTAGGTACTTTTTGATTTCCTCTTTGATTTCTTCAGTGATCACTTCGTTATTAAGTAGTGTATTGTTTAGCCTCCATATGTTTGTATTTTTCACAGATCTTTTCCTATAATTGGTATCTAGTCTCATAGCATTGTGGTTGGAAAAGATACTTGATACAATTTCGGTCTTCTTAAATTTACCAAGGCTTGATTTGTGACCCAAGATATGATGTATTCTGGAGAATGTTCCATGAGCACTTGAGAAAAATGAG